>NW_008588464.1:0-3137 GCF_000691845.1 Merops nubicus
GGCTTGCAAGTATTATTTGCAGAGAAAGAAACAACTTTTAAATGTTTGGGCTCGAGTTGTTTCCTGGAGGGGATCGGCGTGGCGTGTTTGTACCCAGGATTTGGTTCATGATATCCAAATAGGTGTTCTGATGGCAGGCGGTGTTCTTGTATCAACAGTCTGTTTCCCTCCCTTGTTTTCGGAAAGGTTGGTAGCTTCAAGAACGTATACTGGAGTTTACAGTACAAATACAGAAGTGCTTAGCTGAAGCTGGCAGCAGGGTATAGTACACTGAATTCGGGTTAGTTGTAGGTACTGAACAACACACAGAAGTAGTTTGTGTGGACCTCTATTGCTCGGTTGTGGAACTGTGTGTTCCTTGGATGCCATGATGTATGTCTGTGCTCTTAATATGTTTGGTTAACTGAGTAGGTCTATGCAAATGATAAATTTGCTGTTTGTTGTTGGATTTACCGTAGGATTCCTTACTGGTTTTATAAACTTTGTGTTCAATTTCCTTTAGTGTCCCAACGTGTGGGGTGTTCTACTTGCTCTGTTGGCAGACAGAAAATGATGATGTGTAGGAGCTCCTCCTCTAAGTGGAAGAGGGAATACACTAGTGTGTGTCCACTTTGAGCCCTTTAGACATAGTAGACACCCACAGTGTAGACCGGAGCCTTTCTGAAATGGAGTAACTAAGGCTGTCATTAAAACTAGATCTCAGATGCTAATGCCCTAACTCCACATGTACTTTGTACTAGCTGTGCTGCCAGAGGAAACTGACTTTCCTCGTTCCAAGCACCCAAAGAGGCTAAATTGGATCAACTCTTTGTTTTGGTTTGCCCTGTATATTCCTAAGTACTATGACTGCACAGGGGACAAAACTGCTTCTGGTGACTGTGCTGGGTTACACCTGCTCAAAGTGACTGAAACTAACAAAAAATGGTCTCTTGAGGATAGGGTTAGGTTTCTTTTTACGTAATAGTAGCTGTTGCTGCTGGTGGACTGTGAGTTAGAAGACTGTAGGGTTGAAGTGGGTGTGTATAGATGACAGATCTTCAGGCTCTCAGGCGGCTTCTGCTTGTTGTGAAAGCTTTCTGCCTTCACAGATACCAATGCAGCCTGTAGAGTTTACCTGCCTTTGCTCTCAATACTCAGTTTATGTGAAAGTGTGGAATTGAAACTGCTTATCATTTTAGAGTGTGCCTGGTTTATTGACAAGAGAACAAAGCCATTCAAATTCAAGTTAATAGCTACAGGTAGTAGTTGCAAAGCAATCCACATTCATATGATTGTAACTTTTACTGATTTAGAAATAGGTACCAGATGATGATCAGTTTTAGTTTTTTTCTGAGTGTACTAATAGAGACTAAAGTGTTGCATAGTGTCACACAGTTTATAATTCAAAATTCTGTTTGTGCTTATTTTTGTGCTTTTGTTTTCAGGCTCCCGCTTACCATCTCATTTTGGAAGGAATTCTAATTGTATGGATAATCAGACTTCTTTTCTCCAAGACATATAAGCTTCAAGAGCGATCTGATCTAACACCTAAGGTATGGTGGAAAAATATTTTTCATTAGAAACCCAGTTTTTAGCTATTGTTATATTTGGCTGTTGAAACACAGCTACATCACAGCTTGTACTGTTTTTTCTTAGAATTTTAAAGGGTAAGCTTACTTTGAACTAAGAAACTGCTTATGGTTTAAACGCTTCAGTTCATACTTTTAAAATAGCAATTTGTGTAAGAGTCTTAGAAATAGAAAAAGAACTGATGAGACTGTGACTGCTGAGCTATGAAAAGCTGACATTAGCTCCACTCAGTGGATGTCTTTGTTTTAAGAATTAAAGCTGTGCTAGAAAAAAAAAAACACCAAATAAATTGAACTATAATAGTGTAGAAAGTAGAAAAATGTTCTGTACCTGTGGTTTCTGTAAGTAATAACTCTGAGAGTTTACAGTGTTAAGTGGGCTCCATAAAATTTTTTATGCTGGAATTTCTTCTTGACTTCTGTCTGGAGACTATCAGGAATGACTAGAGTTTGTTTTGGTGATGTCCCTAGACTAGTTTGTACGGGGACATGGTCTGTAATTACACTTGCTGCATAATGTCAGAGGATGCCATTGGATATATTGAAAGGATGATTGGATGCACTCTCAGTGTGAAAATAGTGAGGTGACAGGACATGCTCATTTTTCTCAGTCAGAGATGATCTTTAGCTATTTACTGCAATGTGACAACCAGCTGGGGGGGGTTGGATGGGGGAAGGTGGGTCTCAGCCCTGTGTAACTAACAAGCATAGTTTCGTAGAGCTTCAGAGTGAACGGTGTCCTTTATGAGTGCGATAAAACAATGGAATTTCTTTGGGGTACTGAGGAAGGCTTGTGGAACAGATCTATGGTTATTTTACCTTGTCATTCCCGTCTATGTCATCTCCTTGCGTGCTTTTTGATCTTATTCTGGCTAAGGATATGTAAGTATGTGGGCTTAGTGTAATGCATCAGTGAAGAGGATCCAGGGACCATAGTCACAAGGCTGTACACGTGACCAAGTCTGCAGGCAGTGTTCTCTTCTGCCTGTATGTACTAAATGAGATTAGAATGAACACTTTAGCATTTATTTGTTAGAGGCATTTAATATTGGAGGCAAGAAGTGAGCGAGCTGAGGAGGAATCGAGACAGGCTGTTGTGGTTTGAGGCTTGGAATGGGGTCGTGACACTCCAGCAACTGGGAGGACCCCGGGTGGGGGTGAAACCATTGTATTCCCTCCCCTTCCCACACACACTCTGATAAGAGGCAGGGAGTGGGTTCTTATTTCACTCCTGCCTTGGAGCTGGGAGAGGAAAGTTGTCCTTTCACTCCGTGGGACCCTGGAACCATTTCTGAGGGTTTTGTATATTTTATTTTTTGTATTATTCCCCTAATCTTTGTATGTATTATTTTCCTTACCTCCCTTTTTCGTTTTCTGTTCCTTGTAGAACAATATACTTCATTTTTTTTTCCAAAGTGTCTCTCTCTCTCGGGGGTGGGGGGGGAGAGGCGAGTTCATAGTTCTGTTCCATGTGGGTCCTGCCCTGAACCCCTTTTTACACGGAACCAGGACACAGGCCACTTCAGTTTTGTGCTTGGGAGGGTTTGAATTGGTCCTGGGATTCTTTGT
>NW_008588464.1:3168-6283 GCF_000691845.1 Merops nubicus
CAGGAATGAATGCAAAGAACAGTTCAGTATGGTGAAGCGCTGCACATTCAGATTATGTAGGAAGATGTGCTGCAGCTTTAAAGGAGATCCCGATTATCCATTCAGAAACTATGGTAGTTCATTTAGTAGAGTTTTCCTGCATCAGATGTTTTTGATCTCTGGTATTTCGGAGGATAAACTTTTTCTTTTGAAAAATCCAATCTCTCTGCAGTATGGTGAGAGAAGGCTTTTTGCTGCTTTTGTATAATCAATGACCTGAAAAAGCTAAAACCTGTCTTTTGCTTGTAGAATGAGGATTACCTCAGATATTTCTATGTGCACCTTCAATGTTACCATCCAGTTGCAAGTCATTTCCTCCATTCACTAACAGACCACTTTGCTAAGGCTCTGGTGATCAAGAAGTGTTCAGACAAATCTGGAACAGTGATATACAGGGAAGAAAATTGTTCTGTATCTTCTTAACTGGGGGCAATGAGTAACTGGGAAATTTCAGGTGTAGTCAGTCTGCTGCAGCTCAGTGGAAGCAGAGGTTTAGAATGGGGTCAGAAGTAGGGAAAATGTTCAGAAATAGCTTGTGCTTATTAACAATCCTGTTTTTGCAGGATGACAGTAGTAAAGTTCAGTGGCAGGACAGCAGTACCTAAAAATCTGCAGGTAGTTGACACTGGTATGTGTTGTGGGTTAACCCCAGTAGGCAGCTAAGCTCTGCGCAGCTAGTCACTCATTTTCTGTCACACCTCTGGTGGGATAAGGGAAGAGGACAGAAAGACTAAAAGCAAGAAAACTTATGAGTGGAGATAAAATTGTTTAATATGCAACGGAGAAGTGAAAGAAACGAGAAGCAAGACAAATGATGCAAAGACGGTCACTTGCCACCTGCCATGGCTAGGCCAATACTCCTCCAGTTTCCCAGCAAGAGACGGCTAACTTCCCTAAATGCCCTTTTTCCCCTTTTATTGCTGAGTGTAACATTATATGGCATGGACTATCTGTTTGGTTAGTTAGGGTCCTCTGACTAGTTGTGTCCTTTCCCAACCCCTTGTGCAGCCCCCTATGTGTTCACTGTTGGGCCTGAGTAAGAAACAGAAGGTCTTGGCACTGTGCAAACACTGTTCAGCAAGAGCTACAATGTTAGTGTGTACATCAGCATTGTTTTGGCCTACATAGATCTAAAACTCAATGCTATACAGGCTGCTCTGAAGAAAATTAACACTGTCCTAACCAGACACAGTGCATACAGCCTGTTTTATACAACACGGGATACCACACAGACGGGCTTCTGTGTGTGTGTTGAGCTGCATGTAGTAACATGCCAGCTATTCAGTGAGGAGCCTGCTAATTTGCCTCCTCATTTGTTCTGGTTTAATGCGTGATGTGGTGTCCAGTCTTTACTTCATCAGAAAGAAATAGCAGGTTATTCAGGTAGAGGTGCTAGAGAAAGGCCAGCTCAGGTGGTGGAGCTTAGACTACCTTTATGTCAGCTGCTCCTGTAATGATACTTTGAGTTGCTCTGTGAATTACTGCTGGGGATGCTGCCAGAGCAGAGCTGGCTCTGTGTAATGATCATTATTGAAGAATACTACTGTTCCACAGACATCTTAATGTGATCTGTCAGGACCAGTCTGTCCTGGGGAACCAGAAGTCAATGATACATTGTGCAATCTAGTGTGCTTAGGATTCACACTTCTGGAACAGTGAGGAGATCTGCCCCAGAGGCAGCTTCTGTGTTTAGTTAGACATGTAGCAAGACTACTGCAAAATCCAGTGCAGGAATCAGTTTCAACTGACTGTCATCCTTTAATAACAATGTTTGTAGGTACTCCTGTTGGTTCTTTTCCAAAATAATGAAATTTTGCAAATAATTGACTAAAAAGATGGAGGACTTCTCTGTGACTATAAACTTCTGATAGCTTTTTTTTTTCATGAAGTACAAATAAGTCTGTGGCCAGACGGAGTGCTAGATCTATAGATTCCTGTGGGCTTTTCACCCAAAATAAAATATACAGAAATGCAGCAAAGTGCCACTGAGGACTGGAGTGAGCTGTGGGAGGTTGCATGGCATTGTTTAGGTGTGAGCTCACTCTCCAGTCAACAACCATTTGTGTGGAAGGAAGGTGCTTTCCAGATGTGTGTCTTTCACTCTGCTGCAAATGTTGCTGAGCTTTCCTCTCAAAATCTCTGAAGTGCTACAAGGAGCTGCATCTTACCATTTGTGACTGGGAGGAATAGTTGTTTTCTGTGGTGTTAGAATTGTCACTGCAATAGTAGCATGGGAACAGTTTTGTTTGAGAAGTATTAGTCAGGAGGCTGGAAAGGTCCTGTCAGAGACAAATGTTTAATGTATGGATGAGAAATGGACCACAAGAGCTCTTTCTTGCAAGAGCAGCATTTGGAGAATGGTCAGATGGAGTTCTATAGGGAAGAGCAGATGTAGTCTGTTCTTGCAAAGGTCTTCAGTCATTTTGAACCAAGGCTCCCTATATAGGTGAAGATTCTCTTAAGTATTAGCATAATTTGAATGAGAAATTTCTGACTAGTGTGCCCATTGTGGGTGCCAGTTAATGCTGTGCTGATATGTGATTCTATTAATACTGTAAAATTAAAGACTTTATATTTGAGGTCTAGCAAATAAAACAATATTACTGATCTTTAGATATTGACACAGATGCATCTTATGACACTGTTTCAAAACACTAGTGTTTTGTCTTCATGAACATAATTGCTAACTTTTCTTAAAAATCCGGGTCAAGAAAGCAACTTATTTAAATAATATGGCTTAGATATGTTTAGACCTATGTTTATGTTTAATATGTATATTTCTGCTACCCAAGGTATCTGGCATTTAAAAAAAAAAAAAACACAACCAACAAAATACAATCATCCAAAAGCATTTTACTTATATATGTGTGTTTAGATAAATATATTTAAAATGTTTCTACAGACACGCAGATATATAAATGCATATATTTACAATTTATAAAATAAATCAATAAAGTTTTTCTATATTTTATTTTTGTGTGTTTCATATGTTAATAATAAAATAAAATAGATACACTTTATGTCGGTATTTGTATTTTATTTAACATTTATAGTTATATAAATTGAATTCTAGAAG
>NW_008588464.1:6293-7399 GCF_000691845.1 Merops nubicus
AGGTGAGACATTAGTTCAGCTGCATTACAGCCCAAGAGAGAGGAAATTGGAAGTTTTGAGATGATTCTTTTCATCAAGTGGTCATTTTCAGTACAGTGAACTGAGGAGAAACAAGTGACTCAACTATGTATTGAGGATGTTAAATTGTGTATTAAAGTCTGGTTTCTCTGTATGTTTGAAAATTAATATCTTTTTTCTTGTTCTTGATATTGGTCTGAAAGTTGCTGCCTTTTTAAGGAAGTAGTAGCTAGAAGTGCTGTTCTGAATGTGGAATCCCTGTATGGAAGCTTGCTTCTGCTCTGTCTTTTTGGTCAGGAGGTGGTTGTGGTACTGAGATACTTGGTGAATGGAAGGAGGGAGGGTATGGACTCTCCTATTTGCAGGGTGATGGGCATCTTAGTTTGAGATTGGTACTCATTTTAATAACCAGTATCTCCAGCCCCCCACCATAAAGGAACTTCTGTAACAGAAGCTTTTGGCAAACTGCTGCCTGTGCCAACTACGTGTGCAAACTAACAGCTGAAGATGCAATTGTTTGTCAATTTGTCAAATGTTCCTGTGTCCATCTAAAAGCAAAACACCATGTAACAGATGAGGAGAATAAATGTGAACTATAATTAGTGAAATAATGTTTGAAATGAAGATTAGTCTTCTCCTGTGTGTTTTATTTTGTCTTAAAAAATCAGAGTATTGACACATCTCACCTGTGGCGTTTCGCCTCTGCTGTTAGTTTGTGTGCTGCAGACATTTCAAATAGAAGAGTAGAAACTTCTTGCAGCTTAGCATGAATGGGGGAGAGAAGTACTAATTAGAAATTGCTTGTTATCTCAACTGCAATTGTGTTAATTTACTATAGTTACAGTGTCATTCTATAAATACTATTTTTCTTTCTGCTAGACTCCATGGCAAAAAGACTTTAACTGAATTTGTGTATCAGTTGCTAAGAGTTCTTGGTAGCATTTTGTACTCTTAGTTCAAACAATTAGACTTGAATGACGAATTTTAAGTACATGCCTGCACAGCTTTAATTTTGCCCTCTCTGAAAAAAAAAATTATGTTGCCCGCTCTACCTTTGAACCACGTTGTATAAAAGCTGTTCAAATGTT
>NW_008588464.1:7430-36612 GCF_000691845.1 Merops nubicus
TCTTAAATAGAGGAAACACCATGCTTCCTAAGTCCTTCCCCTTCAGGCATTTGATGTCATCTGATGCTTTTCTTCCTCTTCATGATTCCATAATTGACAGGGAGCACCACTTCTCACCTGATTTATTCTGCTTCGTAAATGAGAAACAACCACCACCACCAAAACAACCCCAACCACCTGCCCCAGCCGACCCTGTGCTCTGAAGTGAACATAAAACCACTGGTGGAAGCTGTACCATACATCAGGAATTTGAGGCCTTTCTACACCTCTTGTTGTAGGAGCAGAGTGAAGGCCCCATGAGCATACGTCCTGCTTTCAGATTTTCAGAAGTTCTTTTGAATAGTTGTGAGAAGTTCTAAGACACTGCTGAACAACTGTAACTCGGGGTATGGTTTCTTAGCAGCATTGGCCAATCTAGGTTGGGACCACTTTGTTGTGTAGTCCAACTATATATCCATCCTGCTTTTTGCTGAGTTAGTTTTCATCAGGATCATTTCTATGGATAAGGTTTTGTCTAGTTTTGTGACTGCCCGTGCCAACACAGGGAACGTGAAAGTATTCATGGCTCGGAGAGGACTGTGCTATAGTAGTTGCTGGGTTGCGAGTCTGTGGGTGCACATTAGTGTCAAACTAAGCCATTGATTTTTTTTTTTTTTTCAATAAGCAATTTTTTTTTAATAGCAATAAGGTGTAGAGATGCACATTAGTGCTTGTTCTGAGATGAGGATAGAATTCCCACTCAGTCTTGGATTGGTGGAGTTTTGCATACAGGGATGTGGTTGTGGTTCTGCTCTGAGATTAACCTGAATTTGGTAATCAGTTTTCCACCATTTTGGCACTGTGTTGCGTGTTAGTCATTATTGGGTGTACCATCTGTTAATCTCACATGGGATTCTCAAGGTACTTGCGAAGTCATGTCAAACGTGAGGCTTGATAACAGAAGGCAGCTGTGAATGGTTGGCAATACTATTTACCACAGCTTAATTTATTATTATTCTATCTGTATAGATTTTTTTTAATCGAAGTATTAAAATCTGCTATTTGACATGCTCTAAATGGCACTAGTACAGAGTAAACTAGTAAACCCCACCTACTTTAATGCTTTCCTTAGTATGTGGAACAGCAAGCATTCCAATGCATACACAACTGCATGCAAGGCTCCGACTGGAGCCTGTCCAATGGTGGCTAAAGAAACTAGACAATTTTTCTAACATAAGTCTAGCCACTTCAAAATATTAAATATACTCTGTTGCATGTATTAATGACATTTTACTTCCTTTAAAATATATGCCCATTGGGTTATATTTCAATAAGAAATCTAACATGATGAAGTTAAATAAAAAGGTATTTAAAGTACATCTACAGTATACTAGAAACACAACTGACTATGCTTACATTTAAAGAAACTTTTCTGAAATATAGGGCTATTGAAATTTCCATTTGTGTTTTGAAACAGACCTCTGTGGAGCTCCTGCGATATTACTTTATACTCTAGAAGTACCTAGAAACAAATTTATTCTTTAGCGTAGTAAAAATGAAGTGATGCAAATACGGAAGACTAATTATATTATTGCATATAGTTTCCTTTTGACTGTTTAGTATCTTAATTTGGTTCTATACTTTGAAGTCTTTGAAAATTGTATTGGGAAAAAAAATGTCATGGTTATAGGGGCTGGGACCAGTTTATCCTTATGTGGGTAGAACCAAAAACTGTGTATTCTATACCCTCTATTGGCAGTGCTCATGGGCTGTTAAGAAAATCGTGGGTAGCAGCTGCCCAGGACAGACCTCACACCCCAGGCTATAACAGATCAGGAAAGAGGTCTGGGGAGATGTTAACACCTTCCCACCCAGCAGGAGGAGTCCTCCCTGCTAATGGGCCCATCCATGCCTCGCCCCATGACTCATACAGAGCTCTCCCCAGGAGCTATTTCTGTTTAATGGGCCATCAAGGACCCACTGCATGACTCACAGAATGATATCAACCCATTGTGAGATGCTCCACCCAGGGGGAGGAGCCAAGTGCTCCCACCTGGATATAAACTGGGGTTCAGTACAGCACAGGAGGCCTTACCCACTGGATTTCCAGAAGACAAGAGCTACCAGATCTTTTCTATGAGACCACTGCTTCATCTGGACTGCTACCACCACCCTAACTACAGAGTGTCAGGTTGTATTCTGACTCTGTCTGTGGTTTCCCTTTGTATTGTTGCATTTATTTTATTTTTTCCTATTAAATTGTATTTCTGACTTGGAGTCTCTCACTGGTTTGCTTTCAAACCATTACAAAAAATTAAAAAGGTAGTGGTATGTTTTCAAAAATTGATGGCAGAATTTATTTTTTGGTATTGAAATAAGTAACAAATACTCTACTGTTTTTTGAAATAATAGAGAAATATAAACCTATTGTGGTCACATTATTTAAAGTTAATGGCTTAACAAACATGTTATCAGGCGTGTCTTGCTGTATTAGTAAATAATAAGTTTTGCTTTCATGGTATGAAGGATGGTTTTGGCATTTTGTCTTGAGTGGTCGCTAATTTATGTGAAGCTAACTTGGTGCATCTGTTACTGTAGTCCACTGCGTGTCCTTCAGATAATCATCTAACTGAGGTTTTCTGAATACTTTAAAGCACTTTGAAAATGAATGTGCATTCAGTGTTCCTCCATGGTTATCAGGAACATACGTGATTTAGTAGTTATTACCATTTCTTGAGCATCTGGCCATTTTTGGCCATTGTGCCCTGGTCATGTATGTGTAACTTTGCTAAGTATTTTATTGCCACAGTTGTTCAAACAGCACTGTTGAAGACTTAGTAATTTAAAGTAAGGCAATTTATATTGAATTATTATGTAATTTGTGTTCAGTTATGTAAACTGTAGAGGAGGATTTTCATAATTAGATTGAATGAAACAGTATTGATTAAAGTTTTGCAGAGACACTGAGTTAGTATCTCTTGTGTTGATTGCATATCATGAGATCTTTAATACACAGGCACAACTTGGCTACCTTTCATCACACCTCCTTCCCTTTGAAGAATTCAGAGCCCCTCAGTTGAACATACTGACATAGTATTAGTTCTAAGTGTCTCAGGAAGGCAACATGTATTAGCAGTCTTCGTTTTTCATACAACTGTTACCAACTGTTTATTGTGCCTTTCCAAAGGGAATTTTCTTTGAGCAGTATTTCTTTTATCCTGTTTAGGAAAAAGAAGAGTTGATTGAAGAATGGCAGCCAGAGCCTCTTGTACCTCCAGTGCCAAAAGATCACCCAGCTCTCAACTACAACATTGTTTCAGGGTAAATGCAACCAAAATAAGTTCTGATTTTTATTTGAACAGAAACACTTGATGTCTGTACTTTTAAGCATATTCCTTACTAAGCATTTCAATAGCCTTAAAACCTTTCAGAAATGAGTTGCATTTTTGGACAGCAGGGGCATATTTGCATCTGAAGAGATAGTTTTAATTATCAGGACTATATTATTAAGAAAAATCTTCCTTTTTTTTTTTTTTGTTTGTTTGTTTTTAATATTGGGTATGAGGCAAAGGACATTTTATATTTGTCTTCATTGTGTGTCTGTATTGTTTGGTAGTAATTTGTTTCGTTTTCTCTGAATAGGTGCAATTATGCCTCAAAAACTGGTTACTACCTTCTGTGGGGGGGTTAGAGGGAATCTGCAGTCACAAATCTCTTCAGAAGAGACTGATCTTTGTGGCTAGCAACTTGACACTTTGTGAAAAGTTGTTCCTCTTTGGACAATCAGAAGTGGAGAGCCTTGATGGCAATGTTGTTCTGTGAGGAAATTATGACTTAGCATTAATTTCTTGTGTGTTACAAGGCTTTTAAAATGTGTTCTCACCTAGGCAAGTGGCACAGTATATCAGAAATTTATTTGAAATTTCTTTCAGAAGTTATATCAGTAACTTTTACAATGTAATATCCTTGCAGTGATATTAATCATTTAAAATAACTTAGTGACAGAGCAGAGTTATTTGCTGTCATAGGGAGCTCCATTTTGGTGGTTCTGCCACTGTGGAAAAGTGCTTTAGAAAAGGGCTGCCTATTCTAATCAGCTGTGATGTGAACAATCCTTCTGTTACTGTTCAGAATTTTGAAGCAAGCAGTACTGTGGAGTTGAAAGAAGTGTTGTTTGTTAAAAAAAAAAAAGTCTGGATAAATACATCTTTTTAGATTGATTCCAAAAATGTTTAAATTATTTAAAACTTTAGAGTGCTTACAACTAAGGAATGTTAATGTGTTAACAACTAGGGAAGTTGTTAATGTGTTAAACTTGGTAGTAGCTTTGGGGAAAACTTGGTATTTGTCTTGCAGGATTTAAACGGCCAACTAACCACCTTCCTGTGAGTTGCTCAACAGCTATGTGATTGTAATGTGGTCTGTAAACTTAACCCATATTTCAGAATTAATATAGAAATTAAAGTGTCTGCATCTCAGTTCCAGCTCAAGACCATTTCTATCCCTTTTAAATTAATTAGTGTTATAGGGAAATCCTATTGTTGTTGATGAGGTGGTCTTCTTTCAATGATTTTCATATGTTAATATCTACTGTGAAATGGTGATTTACATAAAACTTAATGATATTATTAATTACAAAGTAATGTGTAGGTGGGGTTCATACAGGCCTGTAACTATTTAGGAAGTGTTAAATATTTCAGTAAAAATTTTCACCCATTGTATGGGTGAGGCAGACTTCCACCTCCTTCACTACAGAAGGCAGTTTGTGCTTGATGTTGAGTGCTCTTTTCTGCTGAACATTTGCATAATACCAGCAACATTGCCAAATGATGAGCAAGAACCATCTGAACAAAGTGTGACCAATCTTGACTCAGCAGTGAAGTTACCTGTAACAGATCAGTCATGGTCCAGGAACAACTACTTCTGGTAGCCTGTGGACTAATTTATGCAAGATACCTTAGTTGTTCAAGATCTCGTTCAAAAAATGTAAACCTATTTCCTGAAGCAAAGTCTACGGAATTCTCTCATGCTGATTCTCATTTTGCTTTAAAAAAGCGTTTATGATCTGCCTTTAAACATTATCATCTGCATCTGATTTTACAATACATGCAACACTTAAGAGACAAGTGAGAGGTCCTAGTACAGATGGAGTGCTTTTGGTCCTTAAAAGACAGTTTCTGGAGGACTTGCTTGCAAGTTATTTTAATTATAGCTTGAAATTAAATTTTTGTTTACAGTTTCAGATGTCCTCAGCATCTCATAGTTGTTGTTGCTAACTATGATACCTGATGGACAGTCTTATACTAGGAAGAGGGAGATACCTGAAACAAGAAAGAAATTAAATGTTTCACTGTTCTCCTTTTGCAAAGACTTGTTGTTTTTGATATTGAAATGAGGATTTATGATACTGTTAGTGTTCATCTTTTGGATATAATTATTCAGTGGAGTGAGTTTTTCCATTAATGTTTTCTGCCTAAACATGAATATTCCTTTAGAAGGATGGATAAATATATGATAGCAAGGCACGGCTGTGTTTTCATCAGGGCTGCAGCTTTGTTAGTGGCAAGCTGGTGTACATTATTGTGTTTTCTAGGTTTGAGAGGTAGAGATGCAGGGACAAAGTGTTGTAAATTTACCAGGTTTAATAGTATCCTGGGAATATACTGAACCTCATGGGTCTGCTTGTGGGAATATCTGTGAACTGAAGTAGTTGTTTCACTTGATAGGACTTCCAGCATTTGGTACAGCTTGTTGATGGGCAAGACAGAGGAACAGATCCAGGTATATTTTTAATGGCAGTCAGTTCCCCAAGACAGTTTGCTGTGCGTTTGTGTGATGCTTCTGCTGTGCAGAAGATGCACTGCAGTGATTCAGGACTACTCCTTTGTGGTCCCAAGTTCATGTCATGGAATGGCAGTGATGAAGGTGCTGGCCCATCATGAAGTGATAGTAGGAAGCTTTCCAAAGATGCTTTCTAAGCTTTGCAGTTGCTTGGTTGAAGCAGCATATGCTGAATTTTCACAGTGAGCAAATATAAAAGAAAATCATAAAAGTGTTTTTTTTAGTTCAGGCAGTTCAATGTTTTTCTTAACTTTTAGTCAATAGCTTGAACTTAATTTATTTGAATTGCACACCAAATGTACCTGTTGAAATACTGTCAGCAACCAGATGTGGAACAGCTGTGCACAGGTATTTGACATTTGGGCAACACAGTTTAATTTTGATTTGGAAAGTTGCTTGGTGCTAGATTCCTCATGAGAAAAGCTTGTTGAAACTATTGTGTTTGAGGAATTGCATGGGCTCTCAACTGTAGTATTTGAGAACATGTGCAGAAGAGGGCAGACATAAGGTTTTGTATTCAGCTGAGGTTTGAGACCTCTGAACGCTCTGAACACGGCAGGATTGCTTTTAGAATACAGCACAGAGATGTAGTGCTTGTGTTTAATAACTACTTTATCTCCAACTTTTTTAGAAACTGTTTATCTAAATCATGATATTTTAGGCAGAAAATTTGTCTGCCCTTTGCTTCATATATATTGTATTCTTATTCATTTGCTAATATTGGGTGTTCTCACACTTTCAGTGTTTCCCAATTACATGAATTGTTCAAACCACTATGTATTAAACAGAATTGGAGACTTGAGATGGCAGATAATACTTTTGTCTGCTTACACCTAGCACCTGTATTTCAGAAGCTCTATTCAGTATGAGATTGGTATAATGGGCTTTATGACAGAAACATTGGTTTTATATTAATTTTTTATTATGGAATAAAATAGCAATGAAATTTCCTTTTTATTTGAAGTATTTACCTTTTCAAGTAGATATCACTTTGCTTTTAAAGACTAAGCTTTATGTCTAAAGGAATCATCTTTGTAAGAATTAAATTTTCAACAAGCAGTCATTAAATGATTTGGGAGGGTATTTATGGTTTCTTCATTAAACTATAAGAATACAGTTTTTGCTGAGTATGGTAGAATATTTGTGACTTGAAACTGAACTTAAATATTGATTGGTAGCTGCAAAGAAAGAAGTAGAAAGATGCATTTTACTGTTGAAAAACAAAACTCCTGTACTGTTTGTTTATGAAAATGACAACTGTTCATTCATAACAGTAGGTCTGTAACTTTTTTTCAGTCCTCCCACCCATATTATCACTGTTAATGGCAAGGAATGTATAAACTTTGCATCATTTAACTTTCTTGGACTTTTGGATAATGAAAAGGTTAAGGTGAGTTCTTCCAGATATGGTGTTTGTGTGAGTATTCTTCTTTTACTTTGTATATTATCTTGAAACTAAGACTGACTTCAGAAAGCACTAACTTTGTCAAAGAAGTATACTTTTAAAGTAGCAAGGACAATTACAAACCTTGTAAATTTATGCTATTTAAGTTTGTCTTTTTGCTAAAGTTTAATCTGGGGTACATACTGTGTACTAGCTGACTATCAAGTTAAAGTGGTATCCGTTTTCCTTAATCATTAGAATACAGTTACGATTAAACAATTGTCTAAAACAGTTTTGATGTGAAATTATTTCATAGAATTCAGTACATTATTATACTCTCTGTAAAGCAAGTCCTGTTGCATGGCACTAGCAGTGCCTGTGTACACTGTATAAAATTGTCAATGTAAAGTGTATAGAAGAGTTGGAGAATTAGCAAAGGAATAAATATTTTACGTAAATCTTTTTCTGCTGAAGAGTGCGGCCCAGGCATCTCTGAAGAAATACGGGGTTGGCACTTGTGGACCTCGAGGATTCTACGGCACTTTCGGTGAGTAACTTTCTTTGATCTGCCTTTAAAGGTCTTCAGACTGGTTTGGAGAGTTAGCTAAAATAGTCCTGTATTGTAAGCAGCAAATTACCTCTATCACTATGTAGGGCAGTTCCCCTGTAACACACTTTTTACTGTAATTGTTAACAATAGGCAGGGTTTACTGTTTGAAATTTTCTTTCTTAATAATTTTACGTTTTTTCTTATTCTTTTTAAAGCTGGTCTTGGATGAGAGTTGCAAAGTTAAATATGACCTGGTTTAGTTATGATCACTGTAGTAGAAAAATAAACATTTAAATTTAATAATGCATGGCGAATTTAAGTGTAAACTAATAATAAGTTTCTAAGTGGACCACAAGAGGGCGGTCTGATTTCTATGATAAAAATTCTTGAGTTTTATCTAATACAGTAGTGAGAATAAAGTTTTCCTTTGCTAGTAACTTTATGTTGTAACTAAGAGGTTTTATTATGTGAGGAGGTGTTACTAAGGTTTTTTAATTTTGTAGGAAGTAGTAAGTTGTTAAATATCAGCATCTGGATATAGTTCTTTACAAGCATTGGTATTTTGAAAGACTGCATAGGAGGCTAAAACTGTCGACTCATTGTCTTGTGAACTTTCCTGTCTCTTCCCAGAGATGATGGAATTCATAGTGTGTTTATACCCTAGCTTTCAGAGAGTTAGCTTCCTATAGACTTGACCTGAATTCAAGGTTAACTTGAACTTTTCTCAGTTAATCAAGCTAGTCTTTTAAGTGATAACCAGGTTCTGTACCTATTTTGATTTGTTAGAGGTCAATATACCAGATGGAAGTTGAGTATTTGATATCAATCTTCTAGATTATTCATTAGCTGAGAACCATAATTCTAAACCGTTTCTAAAGAAGCTGATGGTAGTCCAGTAATTAATAGAGAGCTTTTAGGAAGCTACATTCCCTCACTGATTACAGTTAAACAGTGATCTGTTGGAATTCATACAGGCGCATTTTCTTTCTTTTTTTTTTTTTTTTTTTAATACAGAAAAGCTTAAAGAAACTTATGGACTGATGCCTCTTGCCTTTTGAGTTTAGGCTGATTTTAACTGTTTTGAAGCCTTTCACTTTGCTTCTTTCTAGTTAATTATTTGAAATGGACTGTCTCTTATCAGTGGTGTCTGGTGACAGGACTAGAGGCAGTGGTCACAAGCTGGTGAACAAGAGGTTCAACCTGAAGATAAGGAGGAACTTCTTTATGATGCGTGTAACAGAGCACTGGAACGGGCTGCCCGGGGCGGGGGAGGAGGCACCATCTCTGGGGACTTTCAAGGCCCACCTGGACGTGTTCCTGGGTGATGCACTCTAGGTGATCCTACTATGGCACGGGGGGTTGGACTAGATGATCTTTTGAGGTCCCTTCAAACCTCTAACATTCTGTGAATCTGTGTGAATCTGTGAAAAGTTAATTGATTTTTCTGTAGTGAGATAGTCTTTGGACTGTTACCTGTCCTCTTTTGAGGTCTAATGCTAAAATCTGAACAGTACAGCTTTTGTCTTTAGTTAGGCTGCTGTTCGTTTGCTTCTGAATTCTTGGATAAATGCTCCGTTTCACATAAGCGGGTGATATAATCTGTGGTATTGCTGCATGATGTCCCTAGTAAAGAAATGATGTTATACTCACTTATTTGAGATATCATCTTTTATGGATAAAGTAATGGAGAACTGGAGCAACATTTGAGACGAGCACCTGCTGTTCCTGTTGTATCCTGCACTGTCTTCCCATTTTCCCTTGACTTGAAACATTTTAGTGTTGCAGGATTATGAATCTCTGATAAGGAATGCTTCTCTTATCTGTAATGTTGTATGCCTCAAACTTTTCACATTTTTTTGTGCTGTAATTTTGCTAAATGAGTCATGTTATGTGAAACTACATAGTTTCATCTTAACCATATAGGATTTAACTGATGATTGTCAATTGTCACTCAGAATTATTCCATCTTAGGGCCTACTATTTCATATCAGCATTAGAGATCTCTTTATTTAGAAATACAGATATCATGTTATAATTTATTTTGAATGGAGACTTAGTTCTTCATATCTCTGCCTGTTTGAAGGGATTTCTTGGATTTAGTGACTCTTAAGACATTTTTGCTTTGTGCTGTATTCCTAAAAACTGCATCCATGTCTTTCTCCTATGATAAGCTTGAAATACTAGTGTATTCACACATAACTGAATCTTTATTCCTCAATAATGACAACTGAGGACTGTTACTTTTCTTGGTGGTGGAGTTTTTTCAAGGCTATCATTGATTGCCAAGC
Source organism: Merops nubicus (assembly GCF_000691845.1). Lineage (NCBI taxonomy): Eukaryota > Metazoa > Chordata > Aves > Coraciiformes > Meropidae > Merops > Merops nubicus. The sequence goes on from NW_008588464.1 coordinate 17,473, forward strand.
AGCCACAATTTCAGTTCTGCCGTGATGATCAGAACTGGCTACCTAATTAAAATATATAAAAGATGATCTGGGATTTGGTCTCCATTCTTCTGATTTTGCCTTGTATGTAAATACTTGCTAGGCACTAATTTGGCACTTCATAGCAGTTGTTGACAATTATAGCTTTATGGAGTTTTTATAATTATGTAGAAAGCTGTTCCAATCATATCTACCTCTGTACAAATATACTCTAAGTAGTGTTTGCAGCTTTCACTTAAACTGGGCTAATCCAAGGGATGTAACCAGACAAAAGCAAATCATTTCAGTGAAGAAGGATCAGAGTAGAAACAGTAATAATGGTAATAGTATGAAAATATATTGAAATAATATATAAAATGAGTGATGTACAACACAACTGCTCACCACCTGGAACCTGCCACCCACTCAAGCTGCAATTCCCCCTGACAGGTTCACCCACTTTCCCTTCTCCTCCTCACCCCCTCCCCCACCCAGAGTATATATGCTGAGCCTGACATCAGCATGATGTCAACTATCCCATTGGCTGGGTCAGTTGTCTGTACTGGCTGTGGCCCCTCCCAACATCTTGTGAAAATTAACATTAGCCTAGCCAAACCCAGAACACAGTTACACTAAACATTAATTCCCTCATGTAACAATGTATCAAATGTATTTATATGTTAAGTGTCATTCTGAACTTAAATATTCTTGCTCTTGGCAAAGTTTACTAGGCTTGTAAATTTCTTTCCTTAACAGGAATCTGGTTATATTCCTTAGCTCCTTTTTGCTGGCAGTTTATCCTCAGTTTTTACCTTTCACACTCTCTTGACTGTGGTTGGGAGGCTGTTGTTTGAAGACATACCTTTTGCTTTTATTGTATAAATATATGAATAAGGTAGCTGTGTCCTTTGAAGGAAAGGTGATGTGAAGGTAATTGTTTAGTATAACAATGTTAAGATTTTTACAAAGCCCTGTATCCTTACACTCATGCTGTTGGTACCTTGCCAGAAGTAGCAACATTGACATAACCGTGCCTCGTAGACTATTGAAGAATCTGTGTTTTTAACTGATGTTGCCTCATTTGATTATGGTTTCAATGAACTTCAAATAATTCTAAAAAAAGGTAATATTTGGCCACTGATAATCTTTCAAGTCACACACTAAGGACCTCAGTTCAGCCTTTAGTCTTGCTTATTTCCAGTTGATAATAGGCATAATTGTCTGATGAACATCTGTAGTGGCAAGGAAGTTACACAAGTGAAATAACCTAATACAAATTATTTTGCTCAGAACACTTTACACTGCGGTCACCTTTTGGCAGCTACAGTCCACCCACCATGTGGCATTACCATTCTCAAACTTTTGACTTACTGGTGTTTTGTTTCTGGCATGGGTCACTTTGACCAAATTGGTTTGGAAATGCTTGTGTGTGTAACTGTCGATTTATCTTAAGGGTGAGTAATTTCTGGCATGGAGATGGTGACCTTTCAATTGGCTGAGGTGTGTTCAGGAGATAGTGTGTGATTGCAGTCTGACAAGAGCAGTTCTCTTTTACTATAACAGCTGTGCTATATGCAGTGGAAGCATCAGCTTGGAAGAACTGAGGATCTGCCAACAGGACCTCATTAATTGCTATAAATTACATAGCAGTTCATTGTCTGTCTGTAGTAACCGTGCTCTGTAGTAACAGTCCAGGAACGCTGCCTCATTTATTTGTCTAATCACAAGTGGATTTCTAATTACCATTGCATAAGAACACGAGAGAGACACATTACATAAACATTTCCATATCTATCAAAGCATTTGATCAATATTGGGTTGCTTGTCAGTTTAAGACTGGATTGGTTGCAGCTGTTTTTTGGGAATTTATTTGTTGTAACACTCTTCCTACAAATAAAATTGTTTGCCTCAATTAAATGATTGCTAAAAGCAGTGATAGTTTTTCTGATACAAAAAAAGTAAGCTAAGATCATCTTAATTTTTCTCTCAAACAGATGTTCATTTAGAGTTAGAAGAACGGCTAGCAAAATTCATGAGGACAGAGGAAGCTATTATATACTCATATGGATTTGCAACAATTGCCAGTGCTATTCCTGCATATTCAAAAAGAGGGGACATTGTGTTTGTGTAAGTATTGTTTTCTACTTGGGAAATTCCAAACTTTCAGCTTTTCTTTTTCATTATTGTTATTCACATTAAATTAATGATTTAGAAAACGGTGCTGGCTTTGATCAAGTACTTTGTGTTACAAAGCTCAGGTGTCTTTGCTTTGCCAAACACTCCAAATCAAATCAGTTACTGCTTTTATTCTGGAAGAGCAGACTTGGGCACTTAGCTGAAGATATACCACCACAAACAAACTAACAACCAAACTTGTGCATGCTTAAGAAACTGTACAGTCATATTTGCTTTTCTCCCATTTACTGCTGGCTTTTCACCTTCCTTGCAGGACAGTTGTTCCCCTTGTAGGTATTTGCAATGGATTAGTTGGAGAAATATTGGTACATATTAAAATAACACAATAAAGGCTATGTTGGGTCAAATTAAAGATTCAGGAAGCCTAGTATCAGGTTCCTGAGTGCAGGCAGTCATAATTTGTCTAGGGGAGAGTTAAAAAAACAGGAGAAACAATGTGAGAATATTCAAGCTTCCTGAGCCAGAGGAGAGTTTGGAGTTAGTAATAGTTGATGGATTTTTCTTAAGCTTTACTATTCCTTAGTAAATCTTTAATATCCACCTGTGACACATAATTTCACAGTTTAACCTGAACATTTTGTGAAAAAATATGAAGAAATACCTGTTTTAAAAGAAAGGCCTACTAATCAATTCATGCATTTGATTTTTAGACTGATGCATCTTATCCATGGGAGAAGTCAGTGAGGGGCTATGTGGCGCTTAGCTGCCTGCTTAGTTAAGCCACAACATGCTAATACTTCAGTATTTGTCTGCCAAAATCTTTCTTCAGTGCTCTCTTTTCTAAGTGTAAGGCTCTCAGCCTGTTTGATTTCTTCTACAGATGTGCCTTCGTATGTTTGATTGTGTTCTTTGGTCGTCTTTGAACATTCTCCAGATCGGCTGTTTTGAGATGAATAACTGGGATCACACACACTATTCAAGATGCCAGTGTATCCATGATTTATTTGTCTTTCAGCTTCTCACTGGCAAAAGATCTCACCACATTTAGAAGCAACTTAGTTGAAAATACTACATTTAGTATGTGCAGATGTTTGATTTAGTTGGCATTTTTAGAAGATTACTTGACTTAAGCAGCTGTGAAATTCCATACCCCATCATGCTCAGAGATTGGCTTTTCCAGCACTTAAATATGGTGGATAGTTCTTTGAACACTTGAGAGTAATTCCTAAAGGATTTTAAAAACAGATTTAGAATCGTTGGAGGACCACTGTGTAGATGTTACAGGCACGTCTTTGCGCCTTTTTTCTAAGATCCTGAGCAAATGGAGTGAGAGATTTCTGATTACCATGATATTGTTCATGGAATGCTGTGCTCAAATAAACTGCTGTCACATACAAACAAAAGAACTAATATACACCTCAAGAAAAAAGAAACATTGGCTTGTGTTTGGTGGTTATCGTGCATAGGAAAGTTGAGAAGCTTTGGAAATGAGTTTTCAAAACGTAAACTAAATATATGTTGCTTTAATAAATCTGGTTTTAACTATGCTTAAGTACAGATACCGGCTCAAAAACACAGCAGTCCTAATAGGTACCTTTCTTTGAATAATTGTTAAACCAAATGCAACCTCAGAAGGCCTTGCTGTATTTACAGAGATGAAGCTGCCTGCTTTGCTATTCAGAAGGGATTACAAGCATCTCGTAGTAACATAAAATTATTTAAGCATAATGATATGGCTGACCTTGAACGACTGTTGAAAGAACAAGAGTCTGAAGATCAAAAGGTACCGTTCCTTTGAAGAAGTATTTGTATTCTTTTGTGCCACCTCCCACATTTTTACTGGGTTTTGTAATTGAATGAGTGCAGTGCTCATAAGCAGTTACTTGGTTTTCATAAATCTCTGAGCGGTTAAGCTTATGTAATTACAACTGGTTTGTTTTTTTTTTTTTAAGAATATTTATTTATTTGCATTTCTGAGTGTAACCATTGGAAGTGAGCTCAGGCATTGGTAGTGGGATAATATCTTTATAGACAGGTGAATATAGTGTGAAATTTTTTTTTAATACTATTGCAGAGCTTTTTCTGGTCTTTTAGAAATCTGTGTAGCTGCGTTTGCCTAATCAGTTGTGCGAGTTAATTATTAGTTCAAATATCATAGCATAAAGTCAACACAAAAGCAGTTACTCCCAACCCTTTAATTTATAGAATCAACATAATTCTCCCACCTGCCCTGTAGACGTTGCACTAGTCTTACACTTAATAGTTAAGATGTTCTCTCTTGAAAGATTTGGGTCAGTTTGATGGCTTGCTTCTCATTCAGATGGTAATGCAATAAGCATGTCTAAAAGCAGCTACTAAAATGAGAATCAGCAGGTACAGGTAACTTGGTTAAATGGGTTTTAAAAGAGTTAGTTGAGGATCTATCACCATTACTTGCCTCTTTCACAGAATGCTGGAAAGTCACAGAAGAAAGTGGATTTTGTGCTAACACAGCAGAAGTAAAGTAGATAAACTTCATAATCATCAGCCAGTCAGCTTAACATCAGTGTAAATAAGTATAAAACTGACTAACAGCAAATATATAGACAGCATCCTGGTTAACATATTTTCATGGGAAATACATTTTGTCAGATAATCTTTTCATGATTTTTTAGATGTAGCCGAGAGACTAGTGATGTGATTTGTGTAACATGTCTGGTTTGTTAGAGCAGAGTGCTTTGATTTAGCTACATGGTTAGGGTTTTTTAATGTAATTAGCTGAATGTGAACATTAAGTTGGTGACCAAGAGCTTAATATAGACTACGTGTCTATAACTAGGATAAACTAACTGGAAAGGGGTAGATATTACACTAGAGTTGGTCCAGCTTGTGGAGTGGACTGTGCTTAATTTTGGTGCCTACCACTCGGAAAAGTCAAGTAGATGTTCTCTGAATCGTTTTACAAGAACTGAAGAAGGTAAGAAGCATGACAATATCCTTGATATCAATAAAGTTTAATGTAAATACCAGGAGAATGGCATTTTAAAACAAAAAACTCAAATCATACCATTGAAGCTAAACAGCAACCAGTGCAGGATATTCTCATGGCATATATTGTCCAGATATCAGACAAGGAGATAGTAACTTAAATACTTTTGGATTGTGTTTTATGAAGACACTGCTTGTGAGAAGTTTGTGCCACTGTGTGAATCCTGTCACATAAATTGCTTGCTGAAAAGTCTTCTAAATGCACAGACTAATGATGAGTATTATAGAGACGAAGATCTGTATTATTTGTTCTGTAGTTATATTGCTTGTATCTTATTCATAAAGTTCAAATGGCTTCATTATGTTATTGTAAAACAAGGCATCTTAAATCTTGTATGAGTTAAAAACTTTAAAATCATTACAAAATAAAGAAAACCTAGTCCAATGAGGCATTGCAGCTTTTAGAAATGATAAATACTGTTTAAACTAAAGTAAAAGCTTACTTCAAAGAGACAGTATCTTCCTTTCCTTCCCATCACTGTCCTTACCTATCAAAAAATCCTCAGAGCTTTATTTGTTGTTAACAATGAACTGAAACCATATCTTTATCTGAAGAATCCTCGCAAGGCCCGTGTAACTCGGAGATTTATTGTAGTGGAAGGATTGTATATGAACACAGGAGATGTTTGCCCTCTTCCAGAATTGGTAAGTGGTTTCAGTTTGCCTTGTAAACTTTGCATATGAGAACTTGTGGCTAATGAAATAGTATTATCATATAGTTAGGGCTACATAGAAAACCTCTGCATGTACTTTGTTTACCATTTTTTGCTTTCTTAAAAAGATCATGAAATGGCCATTCGAAATCTTATGTTGTTTTGAAACTTCTGATCATGATTAGGATTCTGAAGCTCTTTGTAATAAGACTTGCAAATGGATATCTGATTATGGGTCTTAGTTTTTAACCTTTAAAATATACTGTATTTTCAGCTATCCTGTATGAACCTAAATTGTTAAACTATGTCATATCTTAAAAAAAGGTATTTCAAAGGAATCCTTACAAAATATCATGAGGGACCAAGGAAAACATTTGCTATTCAGCATAAATTGGATTTTTGTGCAGGCCATATTCTAGTAGATAATTGAAAAAGCACTGTCAAAGTGTGCCATCTCGAAAATACTTTTAAAGTACGTTCAAGTAGTAATTAAAAGTAATTAGTACTGAGTACTAATGAGCCTATTTAAAAAGGTCAAAACTTTTTGTACATGAACATTTATGAAATTTACCCTAGTCTTACATGATGGAGTAATTTTGAAGGCTTTTAAAATGTCTCAGTGACAGAACACAACTCTACTACAGCTGGGTAGTATTGTAGTATTCAGGATGCTGTACTTGTCTGTCTTTACCTTATCTTCCTCACCCATTTCATTACCAAATTCTGATGGGCTTGACTTGTGTTTTAAATAATTTGCTGTTTTAGATAAAATTGAAGTATAAATACAAAGTTAGAATATTTTTGGAGGAGAGCCTTTCCTTTGGAGTCCTTGGAGAACATGGAAGAGGAATTACTGAACACTTTGGAATAAATGTAGGTGCCGCCTTTGTGAGTTTTGTTGCAAACAAGAGACTTGTACAGAAGCAGATTGCACAGTTGATTTCTTATGCCTGTATTGTTAATGATGTTGAGCTGTGTACAACAGAAATTTAACCATACTTTTCTTTCATCTTAAATTGTTCAGGTTTTGATGCTTTACTTTCACATGCTTAAGTTGAAATAATTTTACTTATCTTTAGTGAGGAAGATGACAAACAGTGCATAATTTTATCCTTTTTTTGACACTCAATGTGATGATTGCAGTGTTTTCCAGCTAGATACACTTAAAAGTGTTGCACGTAAACAGCACTACTTGGAGGCTGTGGATAAGTCAGAAAAATCTTCTCGGTGTATAGCCAGCCTACTTTGCTCTATTTCCTTTTTCCTCTGGTGAGAGAAAGTAGGACAAAGCTTTTGATGGTCCTGTCAAAGATGTCTGATGATGTCTGAATTCAGCTTGAAAGAGAAATATCAAGTTCTGAGAATTCAGCTGGTGTTCTATCACCTGTTGTTTTTGCTTTAAGTGTCTTAATACTAAATGTGAAAAAGAGAAAATAAATGTTGAACACCTTTAGAAAAGGACACAAAAAAAGCTACTGCCATGCTTGCCAAGTACCATCTGATTAATTTGTTTCTATGTTAAATTAATTTACAAACATAATCTTTCAGTTTTGTCTGCTCAGAATGGGAATTTTTAGCACTGGTCATCAACATGCTTTACAGAGCCTGGCAAAAAATGTTTGCAACCAACAAGTGAAATAGGACATTTATGTCTCTAGGGTTCAATTTAACTAGGCTTGTGCTCAATTTTAATCCCACTCCAACTCCTACTGACTGCAGTGGGACTACTTAACTTCTTAAAGGACACTATCATATTTGGTGCTTTGAGGAATTATCACCAGTAACTATGTAGTTTGTTTTTTCTGTTTTCTTCACATTGCACTGCCTGGAAAAGAGTGATCCTATGTAATCTATCCATAGATCCATAAATCTCAATTTCTGAAGTCCTTTTGTGTGGCTTAAAATTGTTATTTCAATTGTTGCTTCATTTTAGTATGTAATAGTTTTGTGGATCTTCTATAGTCTTCATGATAGTATGAAACAGGATACATCCTTAATAGATTTACCTTATTGTCTTAATGTGATCAAAAGTTTTTCTTAACTTGTTAATTTTACTGGCAGATTGATGATATAGATCTTATTAGTGCAAACATGGAAAATTCACTGGCTTCTATTGGAGGATTTTGCTGTGGAAGATCTTTTATTATCGACCATCAGGTAAGGTGATTCTCAGTTTATATGGTGTGGCAGGGTTAGTTACTTATAAATGAGACTTAGTTACTAATACCAACTGCAAGGAGTGTTACGATATAAATTATTATGGAACATTTGATTCCTAAGAGAAACTTTCTGTGAAATATTGTAGATGAGTTGGAGACCTACTTTTAAATCCTTCCATGAACCTCTAAGTGTAGAGGAGATATTCTTTAAATGTATGTGAATTCTTAAAACATTTTCTGTACGGCTATAAACAAAAAAGGTGGGTTTTTTTGTTTGTTTGTTTGTTTGTTTTATTTTATTTTATTTTTTTTCTTTTTCCTCCACAGCGATTGTCTGGTCAAGGCTACTGCTTTTCTGCATCGCTACCCCCTTTGTTAGCTGCTGCTGCCATTGAGGCTCTGAATATTATGGAAGATAATCCAGGTACTTAATACAGGAAAATCTTATTTTTCATTCTGTCTTCAGCTGAAACTACTAACTCATACTTTGTTCTATTTTGATTCCTCACCCTTTAATTCTTTTTAGTCCTTTTGCTTTTTCAGCTTATTAATTTTACATGCATGATTTTTCTTCATAGAATTTCTCATCCTGCTTTTCTTCTTCAGCGTTTTCTCACCTTTACTTCCAGATAAAAATAAACAAATTAGTTCAGGCTAGGAAGGACAGTTTTCACTAAGCAAATAAGAAATTATTGTCCTGCTTTATAGACTAGTCATATGTTTCTTCCTTGGAAGTAAATTCCTTCAAGAGGAATGACGGAAAGGAAGGTTAAAGAGAAACAAATGGCAACAACTCTTTCCACTTGTACTACGTAATTTTATTTTTCTTTTCATCTCCAAGTAAGCATGCAGGCAAGAATCTCAGGAATGATCATGGTGCAAACACTTGCAATTATGGCAGGACCAAGTACAGGGAATTTGAATAAAGTTGGCAGGCAGGAGTTTCTACTCTGGAAGTCTGGGAGAATTGTACTTGTTTCTAGAACCTAGTAACAATTTTTTAAATTGTTTTTTTCAGAAAGAGGCATGCGAGAAGGACACAGTTGGCCAAATCTGTGTTTATTTGTTTTTAACCTTCATTAGCATCAACAGATTTGGGTCCATATGCAGAGTGGTACAGTATTTAGTTTATGACAAATAAATAAATACTACTGGGTAGCCCACCCCTCACAAGTTAAACAAGAGCAAGAAAAAAAAAAGTTACAGGACTCTTAGCTATAGTGGAGGGCCAGCCTTTACCAAGGAAAAAAGAACCAAAGTTTGTAGGTCCTGGAATCAAAGTTTCCAATTTAAGGATCTGCAGTGAGTTGGTGAAAGGCTCAAGAGCAGAGTCTGCATGGCTGTAGGTATTTTGCAGATATAAGTGACTTGGACCTGCCATTTCAATGCCGTTACCAAGTGTTTGTATCATCCTTTCCATATGATCATGAATCAATGCAGCTGGAGTAATGAGATAAAGGGAAGTAATGCATTTGTCAGATCTTAAAAGCCTGTCATTTCCAGGCAGAAATGTGAATCAGAAGTATTTTAGAGAGTAGTGAAGAGACTTAGTACTTCAATAGATATGTATATCTTAGTTTTCCTTCAAAATGCTTTTTTTTTCAAATAGTAGACTTAGAGAAATGCAGAGTAGAAATAGGATATCTAAACCTTTTTTTTTGTGTGTGTGTGTGTATGTAGACATTTTTCAGACTCTCCGGGCTAAATGCGAACGAATTCACAAAGCTTTGCAGGGGTAAGTGTGTCTTTTGGATTTTGTTTCCCATTATAACACCAACTTTAAAGAATTCTCCTTGCCCAAGTCTGTTTCTGCTTTTACAGATGCTTAGACTGGGATATGTACACTAAATTATGTATGTATTAAAGGAAGAAACGTATCCTTTTCCAGGTGCCTCTGTTATGTTATGTTATTAACGAGTCGCAGGGTTTTTAAATCCATTTACAGGTTTTGAAATGAGATTATACCTTAATGCTGTTAGGGATGTTTGCAAACCCTTAGACATTTAAGTCTCGAAGGGTGTGATAGCTTTCAGTGGTATGACTGGTTGATAAACATTTTGAAAAAAACTCTAAGTAAAAGCATTTGGGGGTTAGCTTAGCCAATGCTCTTCCAGACAACTCAGTACACCTTGCAGTCAACTTTTAATACAATCTTGTTCTTACATATGGGCCTTGTATATTAAGCAGTAACAGAAGTATTCATTATTCTAGAGACACATAGAAAACTGCTAGAATTTATCTGAAAAATAAGGATTCTGCTTAAAATCTCCTAACAGTATCCTGTTTTAAAAGATGGCTACTCTGAGTAATTGTTTTTTTTTCCCTGACAGATTTTGATCCTGAAAAATACAGAAATTTCCATGACTGTTTAATGTGCAGAGTAGATACGTTAGCTGGTATTTTATAATTTATTTTCTTCAACAGTTCATGTTACATGTTAGTGAAATAAATAACATTGAAACAAAATCTATAGTGTATGATTAATCATAATAGCTGATTTTATTTTTATTTTGGTACTATTAGTCACTTAACAAGCAACTCACACTGAATAACTATTTCAAGTAAGTAGTTTCCTGCTTAGCTGATGTTTTATGTTAAACTTTAGCTCCATGCAACTTCTTTGGAATAATCTTACCACGAAATCATCCTTGTCTTCTTTGCCCGTTCTCAACACAGGCTTGAAATACATAGGCTTTCAATACACAGCTCAAAGATAGCCAGGTGCTTTGTTGCTTGCAAGGAAAATTTCAGAGTAACCTGAAGACTGTTAACATCTCTTCTTTACTAGGAATAGAATGTTATGATTGAGTTAAAAGGAGAATATTTGTAATATTCTTCTCTACCTGATATTTTTTGGATGATAATTCTAAATATGTTTTAAATACTACGGGGGAAAAAAACATGTAAGGAAAAACTTATCAACCTTATACATGTGAATATTCACTACAAAACTGAAGCAAATAAGCTATGACTAATACTTTTCTGTCTTGTAACTGTTTCTAATTTTTCACTTAATTTCAGTGATTAGTATAGTCACAAATCAACAAGAAGGCAAAATGTCTGAGTGTCTGTAATAGACTTTTGTATTTTTGCCTTATAAAAAGCAGTGTGGTAATTTGGAGGTCCAAAAAAAAAAATGCAAAGGAAATAGTTCTTTCTAGGTCATACTTGGGAAAGAGCTTGAAAGATGTAACAACACAAGGGAATTGGGTAGTCCTGCAGCACGAAAATTATCCTAACAGTTGCATAAAACAATATCAGAGAGAACTGAACTAATATTTGCAGAGTCCACTGGGTTTTTCTTTTTTTTTATTTAATAAGCACACTAGAAAAAAAAGTGGGAAGGTTCAAAGAGAGGCAACATTTTCAGAAAAAGCTTTTTCTAAATGCTGTGATGAAAAATGCACTCATCTTCTCTCCCTAACCATGGTTGCTGCTTGACTCCAGTTCTTCGTGGTGCTTTCTATGATACAGTGGAACTAACTTGTTGGTTTAGAAGAGACCATAAAATGGTGATAGAACTGTGAACAAAGGAAGTGGGAAAGAATACACAGGTTTTCTCCTATCTCACAATAGAACAAACACAATGAAAGGAATGAATTCAAAGTAAAGAAAATCTTTTAGCTAATGTATAATTAACCTATGACATTTAGGACTTGATATCTTATGATCAATGCATGATTAACTTAAAAAAAAAAAAAATTATCTTTATATGGTCTCTGGTGGGGGAAGAAACCCTAGTGCAATAAACTGGAGGAGTGACTGGTGTTTATTCCTGTTCCAAGCCAAATGCAAGTTTGTGGAAGAAATGGGAGAATTCCTCTGAATCCTGCATAGAATCTTCTGCCTATGGCAGTTGATAAAGCATAAGGAAGTGCAGTAAGGGTTGGGATGATTAACACAAATCCAGAGAAGGGCCACCAGAATGATCCGAGGGCTGGAGCAGCTCTCCTATGAGGACAGACTGAGAGAGTTGGGGCTGTTCAGTCTGGAGAAGAGAAGGCTCCGAAGTGACCTTATTGTGGCCTTCCAATATCTTAGGGGGGGCCTACAAGAAAGCTGGGGAGGGACTTTTTAGGATATTGGGTAGTGACAGGACTAGGGGGAATGGGGCAAAGCTGGAAGTGGGCAGATTCAGACTGGACGTGAGGAAGAAGTTCTTCCCCATGAGAGTGGTGAGACCCTGGAATGGGTTGCCCAGGGAGGTGGTTGAGGCCCCATCCCTGGGGGTCTTTAAGGCCAGGCTGGATGAGGCTCTGGGCAGCCTGATTTAGTGGGAGGTGTCCCTGCTCATGGCAGAGGGGTTGGAACTGGGTGATCCTTGTGGTCCCTCCCAGCCCTGACAAATTCTGATTCTATTTTAGCGGAGGACTTAGTAGTGTTGGCTTAATGGTTGGATTTGATCTTAAAGGTCTCTTCCAACCTAAAGAATTCTATGATTCTATTCTTAACTTTCTTAGAAATCTACTTTATCTAAGATGGTTGTCTTGTATTTTAAAATATCTTGTGTCTTAGTCAATACAAATGAAGAAGCTCTGCATCAGGGAGAGAGGATGGATGAAACAGAATTTTTTGTTTTTGTTTTTTTTTTAAAAAAAAGTTACAGTAATAGTATCCTTTAAGTAGTTCATTACTTGTATATCCTATACCTGGCTGAGAATTTTCCGATAAAGTGAGTTTTCGTTGAGGAAAAGCAGTTTTATTTTCAGAGATTTTTCCCTTCCAGAGAAACCTGACATTTTTTCAATGAAGTGTCATTCTTGTTTTCTGTTAGCAAAATTGACAGAAACGTTTATGATGTACTACCAAAAGCCTGCTCCTGCCCCTCAGTTCTGCAGCCCAGCCTTGTAGCTTGGATCTCAAGAACTGTGAGGAGGGAGATCCCCAAGGCTACATCCATACTGGTACTTTAACATCAGGAAGCATTTCTGGGCAGAGGATCTTGATTGTCTACTCTGTCCAGTTGTCTGCCTGTAGCATGGATTTGGCTAAGGCCAAGCAGAACTCTTTGAAAGAACTGCTGGGTACAGTTCAAGTGTCAGTGGGAGCCAGTAGCTGTTCCCAGTAGTCAGTTTGGATGTGGTCACCCTGACGTGGAGACTCAGATTTAAAAGTATGGATGTGAGTCATTCCATACCCATTCACCACAAGGACAGAAAACAGTCCAAGGCACATTTAATTTATTAATATAGAACTAGCCTTAAAAGGAGCGTTGTTGTCTGTGAGGCTAGTTGTTGGTTCAAAGTCAAATCCTTCACACTGCTCTTTTTTGTGTGTGTGTATAACTTCTACAGTTTTGCTTGAAAAAGAATTTTTCACAGCATTTCGTAGTGAATTCTGATTTTAGGGAAGTTACAGTGCATGGGCTTTGGATTCTCAAATACTTGAATCTGAACTTGTCTGAGGCTCAGAAAAATATAGTTGACGTTTCACATTAGTTATTGCCATCAGAACACCTTGTGTTTAAGTTCTGGATTTCTTCAAATAGTTAGATAAGATTAATTACGTAGTTCAGCATACTGCAGCTATGGCTGAGAGAAAAGGTTTTAAGATTAAATTTGAAACATGTAAGCAAACTATGAATAAGTGAATACAAGACATGTTCAGGCAAAGATTCAGCTTGAATGGAAGTGATACAAGGCTTGCTTCCTACTCATTTACTGTTTGGAGGGTGGAAGTTCATTATTATCTATTTCCATGAAAAATTGTGTCTGTTTTATAACTTGAAGCTAATATAGTGTCTCTAAACAAAACCTTATTATTGTATAGTAGCTTGTCTTAGACTCTGTTCTACAGCAAATAGATTGAAATAATGGTAAAACTTTATCTGATATCTACTTTTATATCCGTACGTGTAGAACACTACTCCAAAGAAGTCAGGTCGCTCCTAGGGAACTTAACTAAGAACAGATATGTAACATGACTGTACTGTGTTGTACATTGTAGATGGACATTGAACTGCTTTTCATTATCCTTTATGTTACTGAAAGTTGTAACCCAGATCCTTAGGTATGCATGCAGTATGAGGCGAATGCAGTGTGTGTGCTTGCATATTAAGGACATTGCATGTGTTTGGTTAGTTTCCAAGTGTAGGTGAACACTAGAATGTTTGCAGTTTTGTGGCTGAAGATGAATATCAGTTTGATTCCACAGAATCACAGAATGTTAGGGGTTGGAAGGGACCTCTGGAGATCATCAAGTCCAACCCTGCTGACAAAACAGGACCATCTAGTCTAGGGCAGGTCACACAGGAATGCATCCAGATGGGTCTTAAAAGTCTGCAAGGAAGGAGACTATAGATATATAGAATATAGACCTCTCTGCTGAGCCTGTTCTAGTGCTTTGTAACCCTTACAATAAAGAAGTTCTTCCTCATGTTGAGGTGGAATTTCCTGTGCTCCATTTGGCTTTCTGGAATGGACTGTGAATTGAAATAGCTTTTGAGAAATAATGCAAGATGCTTTCCATGCTAGAGTATAATTTTATTTTTTCAGTGTTATAATTGATTATAATTGATTCAGTGTGTTTGTAGTGCCAGTTCTCTCTCCTATAGGCTCCAGTTCTCATGTTCATTGGTTTAACATGTCTTTTGTTGTGACTGGGTCTTCAACCTTGTAAAAATAAACAACTTATTTGAAAATGCACATTAAACAGTATTTATTTGTTTTAGGATTTCTGGATTAAAAGTAGTGGGAGAATCTTTTTCTCCAGCATTGCACCTACAGCTGGAAGAGAGCTGTGGATCTCGAGAAAATGATGTGAAGTTACTCAAAAGAGTTGTGGATTATGTAAGTGTCTCAGTAGCAATTGAAATACGTCATTTGAATGTGAATGGCAAATGAAGTGCGTATGAGTAGGGAAGGCTTGCTGGATTGGAATGTCTTGCAGGAGTACTGCAAGAAACTCAGTTCTTTGCTTTCCATAGGGCTATGTTAAAGACAATCTTCTAACCACCTCTGGCTGCAGATGTTTAGGTCTGTAGCGCTAGATAAAAATATATATTTGACATTTTATTTCACAAAATAATTATATCCTGTTTTGTACTTCAAAACTCAAGTTGAGTTTGCGTATAAAACTGTTGCTTAGAAAACTTCTAGAATGTTCATAGGAATAAAGGCTATTGTTTGAACATATTTCTGGTGGTGTATTTGAACCACTTGAGGTCTAGCTTTCTGTAATTTTGTTTGAGCCCATAAACTCCATTTTTTGTGTGTGAAAAATCTCATGGTTTGTATGCCTTTTTCTTTTTTCCATCTTCGATACACAGTTCTTTCTCCTGCATGAAGGAGATGAAGTTTGATGAGGAAGTTTTATATTTCAGGTGGCAGGTAAACCAGACCACACAACAAAGTTCAAAACAATCTGAAGTTGATTTCCTTGAAAATATGGTTAAATATTAATTAATAGCCTACTTAATACTGCATTTTTATCTGATTACTTGAAGATGAAAGCTAAAGAAGCTGCACCCTAATCTGTTTTGTGTGTTTATGCTGTATTAAAATTAGAGGTGATTTTACATAACCTTAAAACCTCCATTTGGGAGAGAGTTATTCTGGCAGCAAACTCATAAAAGTTAGTTATATGATTTTGGTGATGAAAAGGATATGCCATAAGATGTTCTTAGATTGACAACTGCTGTATTTTCTCTTGTTTGTAGTGCATGAATAGCGGTATTGCATTAACTCAAGCCCGCTATCTGGAGAAAGAAGAAAAATGTCTTCCTCCACCCAGGTTAGTAGGAGGTCATAGAATCACAGAATTGTTTTTGTTGGAGTAGACCTTTAACATCAGGTTAAACAACCTCGGTTCCCTCAGCTGCTCCTCATAAGACTTGTTCTCTAGACGCCTTCTTCATTGTTCTTCTTTGGACATGCTTCAGCACCTCAACGTCCTTCTTGTAGTGAAGGGCCCAGAACTGAATACAATATTCAAGGTGCAGCCTCACCAGTGCAGAGCACAGGGGATGGTCACGTCCTGAGTCCTGTTGGCCACACTATTTCTGATACAGTCCAGTATGCTCTTGGCCTTTTTGGCCACCTGGGCACACTGCTGGCTCTTGTTCAGCTGACTGTCTATCAACACCAGCAGGTCCTTTTCTGCTGGTCAGCTTTCAAACTACCCTTCCCTAAGCCTATAATGTTGCATGGTGTTCTTGTAACCCAGGTGGAGGACCTGGTAGTTGGCCGTGCTGAACCTCAGGCAATTTGCCTCTGCCCATTAACCTAGCATTATTCCATTTAGTGGGATATGACTCTTTTATCACTTCTCATGCAATGATGGGGGGATTTGTTCAGTAAACTGGAGTTAATAGTTGGCCCTTTAAAAAATGGGAAAGGTTCCATTTTGAACTATAGTATCAGGGACTATTACAGGACGTTGATATCCTTAAATAACTGTATCAAAACTACTTGAATGTTGGTGATCAGCAAGTTGCCTGTTACCAGGCACATTTAATGAGCTGCATATCTGCAGGTAAAAAAGATGATAATCTTCTGTAGCGTGTATGGTGGGGAAGAAAAAGTAGTATGACCTTTTCTTTTTAGTCATATGTCTTGTTTCTCATTGAATTTAAATTAATATTTATTTCTCTAGAAATAAGGATCTTAATATGTTCAAATTAGTACAAGAAAAGTGTAAAGCTGGAGACAAGGAGTGATGTTTACTGTGTATGTTCTGGTTTTCTTTTTCTAGTATTCGAGTAGTGGTAACAGTGGAACAAACAGAGCAAGAACTGGACAAAGCTGCATCACTTCTCAAGGAGGCTGCACAGTCTGTATTGATTTAGACTGCTGTTTTGTCCTCTTTCTCCAGTTATCAGGATGTTTTACACTATATAGTGACCTCACTTCATGTATTCAAGTTCTTCCACTGACGGCATTGACTCCTGACTGAGATTGTTCCAAAGTGGTACAAATGCAATGAGGGGGAAAATGGTGAAATTTGGAACAGGTGAATGACACAGTGTACTGGCAATTCATATTCTATCATTTAATAGCATTTCTTAAAATGTGGTATCACTGCTGGATACAGGACTTTTTCATAAGTCACATCATAAAAAGTTTTGAATTTTTTTCTTCAAACCCTTAAATGTTTTCTAAAATGTACATGAACATTCAGTTTTCCCCAAAAACATCTAAAATGTATCAGTTTCTCTTCATATTCTCAGAATGTAGGAGCTTCAAATAAATTTCAAGTTTCCCTCCCTGCAAATGAGGATTGGACTGTTCCTAATACTGCCAAAAGGGAGAAAATAGCAGATTAAGAGAGAATTTTGTGCTATATTACATCATTTATTAGTGAATTACAGGAGGAATTTTAGTTCTTTTTGTAGTATATATCTTTCTCTAACCATTTTTTGAAGCCAGTTTTTAAGAGTGCCTGGCCAGAGAATTCCGTTATCTAAACGGTAAATTCATACTAAGTACTATCTGCTTCCTGCATTTCATATGTAAGTATATGCATGGTTGATATTATGGGTGAGGTTTTTCATATTATTAACTTTAAAAAATCTAAACTGAAACCAGTGTAATCCCACTATAGTATGTTCAGTCAGAGGGCCTTCGCATCAGTCTTGAAGAGGAGTCATAAGTAACATGACATATGAACAAGGCCTTGAAACAGCAAGTAAATACTTGCTTAGTCAAACCACTTTGAAGCACTAAAATGATGTGTTCTAAGTTTTTTCTCTAAACAGCTATACTTTAGAGGGGAAGACTCACAGATAGGTAATAAGAGGTT
The DNA here is from genome assembly GCF_000691845.1 of Merops nubicus. Taxonomy (NCBI): domain Eukaryota; kingdom Metazoa; phylum Chordata; class Aves; order Coraciiformes; family Meropidae; genus Merops; species Merops nubicus. The sequence goes on from NW_008588464.1 coordinate 35,183, forward strand.
AGCTGGTACAAGTACTACTGACATGCAACTCAGTGTGTGCCCATAAAATCCCTGCATAACTGTATAGTAATATTTGGAGGTTATGCTATAAGAATTTTCAGAAAGCACAAATGAGTGTTACACAGATGGACACATTACACCAATCAGAGGAAACTGGTAAGGAAGGATGACCTAAGCTGTACCTTTTTATAAAATAAAAACTATAGCTGTGTATTTCAGGATTTTGCTTTAAAAATGTCAGTTTAAAAATTTTGTGTTCTTCCTGGTCTGTTCGGGGTTGTTTGTACTTATGTAGGTTTTTGGTTGCTGCTACAAGGACTTCAGGACTAGTTTTGAGAAACATCATTGTCTAAATAAAAAGTTAATCACGTTTGATTCAGATTTTTACTTCTAATTAGATTTTGTGACATGACCAACCATATCTTGTTGAATATTCCACATCAGATGAGTGTGGTGCCTCCTTCAGTTCAAATTGACTGTCTCTGCACTCTTTCAAGACTTCTCATCTGCATGCAGTCAGGTAAACCAGCCAAAGTTGGGTTGGGGCACTTTTATGACTGCTACTTGTCTACTTGAAGCAGTCAAATCATAATCTGTGCAGTGTAAAGAAACCTCCATCCCACTGTGAAAGAGTATTTCTATCTCACTGACATTTAAATTTTTCTCTGTTTACTGTGAGTAAAAAGCCTGTGAGAAGCCACCAATTTAAAAGAGCAAAAATGTGGGGAAGGGAAGGAAGCTGGTTCCAATTTTATGAACTGGAACCACAGCATAGAACAATCAACCTTCTCAAGACCCTCAGAGTCTTCAAAAAATTGTAGTAAAAACTTAGCATTGTACTTTGAGCTGGAAGCCATTTTTGGTTTGATAATTGAAACCAGTAAACTCAAAGCTTTTGATATAGAACCTGGGAACAAATGAAGTTCTTGGATTCCAATGTAGCACAATAAATAGTTTTGGAGTTCAAGGTAAACCTATGGAGGCAAGTGAATCACAAACTAATATTGAAATACTAGATTGCAGAATCTATTTTCACGTCTTGCGTTTTGTTTTAGTTTGTCTGCAAATGGGAGGAATTTCTTAGTGTGCTTTTTGTGAACTAAGCAACAACTTCTAGATACTTGGATTAGTTTGTTGGATTTGATTGTTTGCTTTAAAATGAAGTGGTAACACCTACATTGGCAGGAAGCAGAGTGGAACTTCTAGCAGTTTCAGAGCTGTGACTAAGTGGTTCTGATGAAATGAAAGTTCAGGTATGTTGCTAAGAGCTACTATCATCTGATTAATTTGGCAAACACATACCCAGCATTAAAACATTGGTAAAAAAGGCTTGGTCTAGTTGCTTTATGGTTGGATGAAGCAGGACTTTTTCATCCATTTCTTCAGCTGTGGGAGTGAGGCTGGGATCTTATTAAATAAAGTAATTCAGC
>NW_008588464.1:36643-41927 GCF_000691845.1 Merops nubicus
GGATACTGTGAGGTGACTCAAACACATAAGGATCTTAGCTCAAGCTTTGAAGTTTCTGTAGAAAATAAATATCTGGATTTTTAATTTTCACTTAACTGATTTATGTATTTTGGCCTGCCAAGTATTTGGAACAGAGTTTCAGCTAGGAGGAAGCATCAGATAATAAATTGATCAAAAATAAATACTTTTTTTTAAAAAAAATGAAGCTAGTATCTGGTAATTGAGAAGCAATGCATTTTAACTGTAATAATGTGTCCGTTTATTGAAATTGTCCTTATGAAATTAATTGTTTGCAATAGGCGGGGACTGGGATGGACTGGAAATAATGTATACATTGAAGGTATCTCAGCTTGAAGGAACATGTCTAAATTATATATATATATTCTCTTTTTTAAACAGATCTATTTTTCTTGACTATTTAAAAATAATTATTTGTGTAGGTTCATTGTTTTTATAGGAAAAACTACAGATGCCTTTTCTGTTCATGATAGTAATTATTTTTGGATAGGAGGTGAAATGCATAAGGACAGTATTAAGAAAGAAAGAGGTATGGCTGAATAACTTTCCTTTTTTTTTCCTTTTGAAATACGATCCCAGTTGCTGCGCAGAATGGTGTACTGTCTCCTTTCTGTCACTCCATCTGGACTTTATTATTTTAAACAGGGTTGTGGAGTGTTGGCATTCACTGATCTACAAAGTTGCTACCAGAAAAGTGTCTTGCATCTTAAGATGACTCAAGAAATGTACATGAGCTGTAAATGCTGCTTAAGCAGAGGAAGTATTTATAACTAACAAAGCATTTGCCCATTAAATTATTTAAGTGTCCTAATAAAGGGAAGTGTCTGGATAACATTTCTTATTGTGTTTGTGGTTTGGTGGTTTGTTTGGGGTTTTTTTGGCAGTTTTCATGCTAGTAAGGTAACAGACTTACTCTGTCTTGTTGTCGATTGATTTTTCAGATTTTAGTTTCCAGCGTGTGCTAGGTCATTGCAAAATATGCTTAATAAATATGCATAATAAAAGTCACATAAACTAATAAATCAGTGGAGCTGCAGACTGCTGTAAATATATGTTAGGGAAGGACAGCTCTCTATGTGATGAGTTTCTAATACTTAGATAGTAGATATTTATGGAAAACTGCTGTTGGAAACTAGATACTGGGCCAGATACATATTCCTGTGACTCAGTATAGGGTTTCTGATATATCAACAAACTCTTGAGTACAGATGAAATATGCTCCAGCTTTGAAAGACTTCAAAAGAATGAAGAAAAAACTGCAATTTTGCTTAATATGTTATATGGGTAAGATTTCTTTATCTACCCCTGCTATTAAAGATGTTACCACATGATTTTGTATGCTCGTTGGACAACTGAACCCTGTTTTCCAACAGGGGATCCAGTGTTGGCAAAAAAACTGTAAGTACTGTAGTCGGAGGAAAAACTTAATTGCGATCAGAAATGTTTCATTCACTGGTTAACTTATGTGTGATGCAAGCCAAAAATGAGAACATTTGGGGGCATTATTACCAGAGATAGAAACATGTTCGCCTCACTCCAGTCAGCGCTTGTCAGACTGTTCTTGGAGTAATGTGATCAGTTCTGGTCCCCACAATTCAAGAACAATGTGGACAGAGTGGAGAGCATCCAAAGGAGAGCCTCAAAGATGACCAAAGGTCTGGAGAACTTGCCATATGAGGAAAGACTAAAAGTTAGGTCTCTTCTCCCTGGGGAAGTCTTGGGGGTACCTCATCACAGTTTTCCAGCACTTAAAGGGTATTTACAAAGAAGGCAAGAGCACTTAGGGAGTGGCACAAGAAGACACTTGGAGAAGCGAAGGAACATTGCGTACAAGTTGCATCAGGAAAGGTTTCATCTTGACATAAATTTTTTGCAGTGAGAATAGTCAATCACTGGAAAACAGCCTACCCTGGGGTGTGGTGGAGTCCCCATCACAGGAGTTTTTCAAGGCAATGGCTGGACAGGGATTACCCAGAGTACTGGGTAGTCTCATCTCAACTCCCTTTCCCATGTATGGTTGGGCCAGATGAACTTTCAAGGTCACTTCCAAGCTGAGCTGTTCTGTGATTCTGTGCTTCTATGATTTTTACTCAAGACAGGGAGTGGCAGTAATTTTTGACACTTGCCCTATTCAAAATGGGATTTCTTCTGGAGCAAGCCCTTTCATTACCAGAGTAATCTCTGCTAATGTCACAGTAGGTGGTTGGGGGAACGCAAGAGAAAGAATTTATGCTTTGCATCACTGTAAATACATGTTGGATTGATGCTGAGGAGAGGATAAAAAAGGTAATTAACACCAGCAGTTCATGATAATCCAAGATGTGGTTTTGACTTCCTATCATCGTTTTTCAGTGATTTGGATTTTTTCTGTTATCTCACATAACAAGATAATGAAATTGCTGTTCTGTATGGTTAATTGCTGGAAAATCAAATGCTGACTTTTTTTTTTGGTTTGTTTTAACTTTGTCTAGGAGTGTTTTTTATAAGACGGCTTTGGTTGTTTGTCATACTTGTACTGAGTAAAGTTTTGCCTTGATGTCAATGGTGAATGTGAGCTTTAGAATCTAAACAGACCGTCATACCTCGTATGTTTGTGTGCAGCGTGTAGGTTCAAAATCTGTGAGTGTTTAAGTGGCCTTTAAAGTAGTTGGTATCATGGAATACTTGATGGTAACAAAATTCCTATTTATGACTGTTCAGATAGAATATTGCTGAATGACTATAGATAATTTTTATCCGTCCTTAGATTTCCATGGTCAAGCTACACACAAACAATTGCTAATAAACAGTAATCAGCATTTGCAATAATAAATTTCCTGACTTTATTGTGGATGAAACATACACAGAAGAAGTTAGCCATAGGCATGATAATATGCAATTGTTTTACTGAAATATGCTCACTTTCAAAATTTGTTAATAAGCAAATTTTAACTGCTTTGATTATACCTAAATTGCTATCTCAAGAATAAGATTTTTAAACGTCTAAGGATTTTAAAAGATCAGAACTTGTAAGAAAGTTGCTCTCTTTTTTCTTGAGGCTTTTGTTATTTTCCTGATTTTTTTTTTTCCTTCGTTTTCCAGGGCAGTCACCCAAAATAAATGCATTGTTAGCTCCTTAAAACTACTTACGCAGTAAAAGTACTTGGTGTACAGTAGACCTTGTCTTAGTGATTACATCTGTGTTTCCTAAATGCAGAGGCATGTTTCTCTGGTCCTACTGGTGGGAGGCAAGGGATATGTGGGAAGTTGCATTAAGTTGGATATTTAATATTGGTGGTACAAATAAATTGGATTCATTAGGTGATGATTCCAGTGAAATTGTAATGACTGACTAGTTCCAGTGCTCATCTCTTCCTTCGTTGATATTGATCATGAATGCTGTGCAATTTACAACACATGCATGTTTGAGGTTTGAAGCATGAGCTGAAATCTGTAGAAACACATGATGTCTTAAGTGTCGATGATCACCTCTAAGTACAGAAGGCTAGTTTTGCCATTTTAGTAACTTTTTACTATTTTAAATTATAGAATTAAACGTGGGTGAGATATTAGAGCTGCACTACCAGATGTGCTTCAGTTACAAGTCAAGAACGGAAACATTTTTTGAATGCTATGAGGTGAAGACAGCAAGATAGTGATATTCCTTGCAAGGGTAGGATTTGGTAGTATTGGAGGGGCCCTCAGTTTGAACATGAAACAAAGTGCTCATTAAGTGCTGTTTAAGGATGGTAAGAATGCAAAGTGCTGCAGTGGATAAAATGGACAGCATTTGTTAGTTATTGTTAGTAATGGAACTAGGTTACAGAAGTTACTTGTCACCAGAATTGTTGGCCAACTCAAGTCTAGGGAGTAGCAAAGCACAGTGCAGAATGGTAAGCTTGGTTCTGAGTACTGGAAATCACTGTGTATCGAACTGTTTTCAAGAAAAAGTAGTGGTAGTGTGACACAAGTCACAGCAAAATCAGATGCACCTGTGAAATCACATGGAAACTAGTACATGAAGTTATATACCATTTGCAACCTGGGGGAAGAGTTTGATGTGTGATAACAAAGGGTATTTATCCACACATCTTTCTGTAAGTACATTTATTATGCTTGGCTAAGGAAGGAGTTGAAAAGTAGGTGGAAAAATAAAACCCATAATAGTTTTGAGCTAAGCTAAGAGATGGTATCAAATGGCAAGGTTTGAACAAGTTTTTACTACTTCAACCCTTGGAATTTAAAAACAACCCACATATACAAACCCACAAAAAAAAGCCAAAATACAACACCCTAAAAGTTCAGCATGTGTGCACTACTTTGGCTACAGAGATTCTTTGTGCAGTCAGCAGGGCAGAAGAAAGGTGTAGTAAGCTAGCTCATGAGTGAACAAGTTTGTTCTTAGCACAGGAACAGGAACATGATGCTGTGTCTCACAACAGTCTCCAGATGCATGACCTCCTCATTACCTGCAGTTCTCTGCCTGTTTCTGTAACGTATGTTCAGTACGGATTTTTCCCAAGAACTATGTGAAACTGGGATGTTCCTGAGCAGTAACCAAGGGACATGGTATAACCATGAAGACAGGCTACATGAATTCACATAAAAGTACTTAAATTAACAAACTTGTTTTCTTGGCTACTGAGTAATTATGTTTCCCACTTAGAGGCACTCAAATGTCTAAGCAATATGCTTGTCAGCTAGTATAAATATATTGGTGTGGTCAGCTAAAATTACTCATTTTCATAAATCCTGCATCCACTTGAAATGTCTCAGTTATTCAGAGATGACTGGAATGGAAATATACGTTATTACACTGATGTGCTGTTTGTTATCTTTCCCATAGTACAGGCAATTAGGGAAAGTGCTCTGCAGCAGAAAGAATGTTTTCTTTGTTAAAGGAAAATATTTCACTGTTTCTGGTTGGTAAAAATAGAAATGTGCATTGTTTGTGTATATGAAAGAAAATATGCCTTCATTTTCCTTACTTGTATCTCGAGTTTTTCTTATACCAGTAAGCACATATAGTACACATGACCCTTTATGCAAAAACGCGTTAGCATTGAAGACCGTGCAGTTAGAATGTCATCTGCTGTGAATAAGCAACTGCTTTCTGAAGACAGGTATATTTTGTATGTGGATCTGTAAAACAAAACACGTAATCTTGCATGTTATCAACAGCTGAAATTTCAGGTTTTGAAACTCCACCTCAGGTATGTGAGCTTCTCAGAGAAATCTTCAGCGAGTGACAGCAGAGATCTAGCAGACTGTTAGTCATATAGGGAAA
>NW_008588464.1:41958-45663 GCF_000691845.1 Merops nubicus
TAAAGCTAGTAAAGAGATTACATGTTGTTTTCTTCATCTTTATGTTCACTTAAAATTATAGAATTTGCATTTACATTTTGAAAATAAGCCAGTCTATTTAACATTAGCTTTTAATTTGTGTTGAAGCTTATTGTTGAAGTACTAATAAATACCAGGTTTTTCATTAGCATGGGAGAATCCTTAAAATGTGACATGAGGGACTGTTTTGACATTGTGAAAGAGTTTGACTTTACTGGGTTTTTTATGTACAAGCATTTGAATGTGATAATGGAAAGCATTTGTCTTATACCTTTGTTGTTACCTTTAAAATTCAGACTCTGGACCACTTCTTCTATCTAGCATAGGAGTTTACCTGTTTTACCATTGTACCTGTTTCCAGTGTTAGCCAGGTAAGCTTTCTAGGATCAGTATTATAGAGAGAACTTAAATCATGATGTATCCCAGCCAAGTCTGGTGCACTACAATGAATAATACTGTGTATGTAAAATCCTTACCTCATGGAAGTGAGAGTGATGGTTTTCACTGAAGTCATGGTTTCACTGACTTTGGGCATTTATTATTGCTAATTCTTGCCCTTAAGTGAAGTAAGTGGGTGTCCTTCTGTGCATAAATTACTGGTTTTGATCTGTACACCCTTTTAGCCAGGTAAATCATATATAATCATAATGCTGTAGGATCAGAGCATTCTTGTAAATGTTCTGATCTTAATCCAGAAACTTTAGCTAAGACAAATAGTCTTGAGTATTAATGTTGCTTTTTACCATCAGAATACAAATGTGTCTAATTCTGATGGAGAGATGTGAACCATCTTTGCCAACTGACCAATGCTGAATCTCTAGAGGTCTAGTCAGAACTTGGCCTGTTGCAATTATGTATCAGTCTAAGTTAGAATGGCTTTTCACTCAAATAAGCAAAACTAGACTTAGGTTTATGAGAATTGTCAAAAGTTACTGTGAATCTTGAAGGGTATGAGCAAATTGGTATTGAATATATTGTTGAATCCTGTTGGTATTAACTACTGCCTTGGTTGGCTTGAGAACTGTAACATAGGAGGCAACTGTAGCAGAACAGCTAGATCAAGAAAGCAATACTCATACCCTCAGGCAGGTGGTTGTGTTTTTGACCCAATATAGCTTCTTTAATAATTTAGCTACACAGAAGATCTGAGAAGGTTCCAGATGGAGGCTGAACCTATGACCCCTTGACATAAAAACATCTATGATACCAATTACACCATCTGTTGGTCATAAAACCACATTCTCTATCTTTTCTTGGCTCTTGTGTTATACAAAAGCTGAAGGGTGATGTTTGGAGCTGTTCTAGTTTATCCTTGCAGTTTAATGCAAAACACATTTTCACAGAGAGGGAGAACAAAGCACAATAGCACTGAAGTTCAATTTACATTCTCAGTCAGTGAAAACAAAAATGAAAATAAAAACCAGTTGTCTGAGTCGTTATTTATACCCAAACTATGGCTTCAATTGTATTTTTTTCCCTAGTGCTTATGATTTTTTTTTTAAAAAAAAAAAAAAAAAAAAACCACCACCAAACCCAACAAACCTACCTGGAGAACAACTTCTGTCACCATTACCCCAGCTTCTGAGGACCCTGAATTGAAAGAATATCCCTAATGGTAAAAATGAAATTATGGCAGCATTGAGGTTATATACACAGATCACATTAGTAGACAGTGTACCTGTAATACTAACCTCTACATTTATTTAGGGATTTGTCTGGTGATAATCTTTAGGAATCTACAATACCTTTCTGAGTTTGGAGTGTTAAATTCAACCCGTCCACCACACGTACCTTCACAATCCCACTGGATGTAGGTCTTTTCTGTCTGAACTCACTGCTCAGGCTCTTCAAGCAGGTGTTCTGAAGTACTTTGACTTGGAAACTGGATCTCACATTTTGTCCTCCTATCAGTGCAATAGTTATCCTCAGGTGATCTACTGTGGTCATCAGAAGTGACAATGGAATGGAGAGCTGGGATATAAGGAATGATGTACTGAAATATGAGGTGTCATGTATTAGGGATGAAACTGATGGCCTAAGTCTGTCAAAGCAAGTAAATGAGGTAAAGTGTGTTACTGGTGCAGAATGGATAACTAAGATGAGGAAAGTTTCACATATTTTTAAGAATATTCTGTTTATATAATAAAAATTTTCTTTGTACTGATTGAATAGACTGTAATTTTAGATAGCAATGGCTATATGATTGAATTCAGTGACTGCTTTTGCACATACCCTCTTAACAGCAAGAACATTTTGGACATCTTTCTTACCAAATGGGGATGTATCGATCAGCAGTCAAAAAGACTAGAAAGCTACTGCCAGAAACATGAATTCTGGTACTATGTCTGATGGTTAGTTATGTCTTTATAATCAAAGTTCCTACAACATTGCTTTTTAAGAAACCTTGTGTACTGCTATTGATCTGTCTAATACAATGTTATATTACAGAAATGGTCTAGATATACAGTAAGTGGGGGAAGTATAACTAAGAGAAAGTCCCAAATCCCCACATCCTGTTTGTCCTTCTGTGGTTTGGAAGCTGACTTCATGAGCTGAGAATAAAGCATTGAATAAAGTACAGTTGATTTTACTGTTAATACATTGTTTTCTTATTGTTGCTCCATCATTACTTCTTAATAAACAGTCTTCTTGTTTCTTAAAGATAATAAGTAATCCATACAAATGAAAGGGAGATAGTTGTAGACTGAAGTTGAAAAGTTTCCATAGAATCTTTGTCATTGATTAAACTGAAGAAAATACTTGAGTTTTCTATTTCAATATATTCCTTTTGTGTACGTCTTCACAGGGTTATACCACAGACTTGGTAAGTAGAAATGGCTATGTTGAAGCCAAAAAGAAGAAGCAAGTAAGTGCTTACCAATCAGTAGGATAAAGCGACAAAAGCACTATTCAGATACATTTTTCTTCTGCCAGCACAACTGAGCATGCTGTCATCAGAAGCTTTTTCCTTGGTTAATGCTAACATGTCCTTTAAAAGTGATTTTTATGATTTATGATACAACCTACACTCTGAAAAAATAATACTGACTATAACATAACAAACAGAAAAAAATAATTATGTATTTTCTAGGTCCTCAGCTCATTCTCAATTTTGTATTCATTTTCATAGGCAAATCTGGATACTTCAGTGTTTGTTCGTGTCAGTGAAAACAACTTGTCTGTTGTGGTAGAATGTAACATTTTGTTGTGATCATGGGATTTTCAGAATACTTTATTAACAATAATATCCATCTCACTGTTTGTTTAAAATATCTTGGAAAGGATCTCAAAGGCCCTGTAATCTGTTCTGAAGCAGAATCAAGTACATCTCAATAGCTATTGGTAGAGTCCAGTCTTGATGATACTAGAAAACTTATGCTGAACGTAGTTAGTAAGAGACTAACCATACTGCATCAAAACCTGTCTGTCCAGGAACTGGTTATCAGATTGCTGTCCACAGCAGACTAGAGAAAACCTGTAAGAATGACAGCTTTATCTCAGTTAAGAGTACTCTTCTTAAGATGCTGATGATCTTAAATGTGCAGAAGGACTCACCATCAGACAACTTTAACAATCAAATCCTGTACTGGTGGTGTCATTTCCTTAACTTAATGACTAAACGTAATTCAGAATACATTTTTACTATCTAAAATAGCCTTTATATATTTTAAATAATGTAAAAATATA
>NW_008588465.1:0-4650 GCF_000691845.1 Merops nubicus
TATATATATATATATAAACAACAGCTATAGAAGTTTGTTTTTCATTAGAACCTTTGACCTTTGAGTAACAAATGTAGAAAATGAATGCCTTGGACTCTGAAACAAAGTTTGAGATACTTCACTGCTTCAATTTGTAGCTAGGCTGGTATATTTTTAAATACATGCTGCAAATTCATTTCAGGAACAGTTTTAATTTCTGAAAAACTATGACAAAACATTTTGTTTTTGACATACCACTGAGGTGGCATGTAGTCACGTTGAAAAGGTGTACAAACCTCAAATTCACCTGATAATGGAGAAAATTGTGTACCTGGAATTAAAACATACTCAAGAAATTAATCACTTTAGGGTGCCTACCTTCCTAAAAAACTAAAAAGACCAAGTCAAGTCTGAGACCATTCCCTGAATTTATGAACAAGGTAGATTTTATTACCAGTTATAGAATCCACTAAAATTCCAAACAAGAGAAAAAAAATGTAGTGAATATCTGCCTCATTAATGTGTTTTTAACAACCTGCTTCAGTACCTTATGTGTAAGCATATATTTCACTGCATTAAAAAGGAAAAAATGTCAACAACAAAAAAGTATTTTACCAGTGATCTTGTTAAGACGAGCTCTCTTTGCCTGAAATGAGTTGCCCAGATTACTTTTCCTCTTGTGTGATAACGTGCTCTCTGCCTGCACAAAGGCCATCTTTGGAACATCCACTACAGGAAATCCTACTTTTAAATAGAAAAGAAATCTAATAAACTCACATTTCATAAATACGTAACAACAGCCAAATATTTTAATTATTTCAGAGCTGCTATTAAAATCCTGCAGTAAAGAAACTTGACAATTCTGTTAAAAACTAACACAACACATCCTGAAGATTATTAGACATTGAAGTATTAGATGCAGATTACATCAAAATCTGCAGTTTTTACTCAGGGCTATGAGAAATTAGTATTAAAGATTATTAAAAAGAACAAATTCTTATTAATCCAGAAATAGTTCCAAACATTGCTGAATACAGCTATATCATCCATACTGGACCTTTTCTTAGAACAAGATCAGGAATTCTCACAGGTAACAAAAGACGTAGGAATATGAACCAAAGCGTACAATAAATTAAAAAAAATCCTATGTTCTCATCTTGTTAGAGCTAGTTAGAAGCTTTGCACAAGGAGTAAATGCTGACCAAACTGGATTTATCTGATAAAAATTGTTTCTGAACTGATCAGCATTAAGTATCATAAAATTATTATAACAACAAAGGAGATCTCTTCCTCCAGAAATACTAGTAATTACTTAATTGCAAAATTAACAACAGGAATTCTACTCCAGTACCTATTTTAAAAAACCTATTTTAACTTCCACAGAATTTGTTTTTACCAAATGTGTCACTAGATGTTGGCTCCTCTTCCTTTTTTTGGACCTCCTGCATGATTGTAGAGGTTGAGGTTTCTTCCTTTTTTGAAGGAACTTTTAGCCATTTTCTGTCCTCTTTATCTTTATTGCTGTTTGCGCTGGTTCTAGGTTTGGTTCCTGCTTTGTTCTTGGCTGCTGCTGCAGCAGCAGCTTTGACCAAAGCTATCCAATCCTCCAAAAAGGAAAAAATGGTAAGTAAGTATTAAAAAGTGCCTGAGACCCAAACAGAAATTACTTATAAACCCAGTGAAACAACTTCTAGAATTGTTCAAGAGCAGTTGAATTTATTTTTATGGCTATTACTCATAATGGTAAAATGAGTTTCCCAAATTGCATAAATAAACTTGAAGCATTATCAATATGCCACATGGATAAAAAGCAAAACTCAAATAAAATAACCAAAAAAAAAAAACCAAAACCAAAACACACCTTAAAAATAACACTGTCTACAGAACTCTGGCTGCATATGTTCTCTGCTATCTATTTTGTGTGTCATAGCTATAGAAGCCCAGGAGCTCCCCAACCCAGAACACTGAGTTTCTTTCTTACCCTTCTGGCTAGGAAACACCAACTCCACTGCTGCTCTGATTTAACTGTTATTCTAAACTACAGTCAGCTCACAGCCAGCTGAACGACTGGGCAGAGATCTTCCTGAATTACACTGATAAAGCAGGAATAACCCTTACCTAATTGTACCTGTATTTCTAAAGTAACTACATACAGCACTCCTTTTATATTACATATTACAGGTTCCATTCAATAATTTCAATGAAGTTCTCTATATAATATGACTGAGTTTCACAATCCACATTTAAGGTAATAAAAGTGCCATTTTGGATAATGGCATATTTGACCATACAGAAACATTCAGAGTGAACAACAGAACATATAGCCCAAATGAATCTAATTTTTGGCATATAGACAAAGTCCAGCCACCTCACAAGTCAACAGGGAGAGCTAAATACTTCCAAGGCTGAGCCAAGCTCTTTCCAATAGTTTGGAGTGATCAGACTGCTGCCTTACATCTCCCCAGCATTAGGGATCAATTTGACTGCAAAAATCTTAAGTTGATCCTTTTTACTAAACTATTTGTTTAAAATTTCTGTAACATCAAAGTACAGAATTTTTCCATGAAGAGGTTATAGGTGATATAAAACCCAAGAGCGACATTTATCCTTCACCAGTAAGAATTAAGTGTATTTAGAATGATTAATTTACTACATGGCAATCCAGCTAAAAGAATATTTGCAGATTTGTACTACCACATAGAAAAAAGAGGTATGATAAAGATTGTTTTGTGTCTAGTTTTGCATGACTGCTTTACAAAGAGCAATTTGCTTTTCTCTACTGTAGAGAGACTGTATCTTAATCTGGACTCTTTCCTTGTTATCATACGAGTTACCTAAAGTATCTTGATCTTATAAACCTTGTTTCAATGCAGTTTTTTTTCCCCATTCATTAGATATTACAAATCTTTCAAATTTCTCTTCTGCTGACAGTTTCTTTGCCATCTTTGATATATGAGAAAAGCATAACACAAAACACAAAGCAGAACTTTTCTTTGTATTATGCTTTTCCTTTTCCATAGCTCAATACTTTCTAAACCACTGCTTTGCATAGGAGGTTATGCTTCTACACTGCATCAAGCTACATACTTAGAAACTCCAACAGTTTTGATTTCTCTAAGATCAAGTGTTCCACATCCAAACTGTCAATGCAAGATGCAGTCACTCAGCCTAGCTAGCAGCAGCAAAGTTTGGAAGTACTTTGGCAGTGCTTACACAACAGGCAACTCCCAAGGCCACCTGGTGACATGCCAGCCACAAAGAGCGTGTCTAACTGCCAGCTGCAGAGTCAATCAAAAACACACATACCTCTTTTTTGGCCAGCCAAAACGAGCACACACATTAGCTCCAGTCCATTCAGAGCCTTACCCATCCAGCAGGACAAAAAAAGGATGGGTCTATTTGTGCTGGTGAGGAGTTAGAAGACCTGAGAGTAGAAGTCTTACACTGTACCCTGGCTGAGGGATGAAGAGGATCAGTAACATGGCTGCAGCTTGGATCTTATGGAAAAAGTGGGGAGCAAAGGAAGCGCAGCCTGCATCAAAAGAGCATCTAAACAGCACTGTCATTTTCAGTCAAGCTAGGCACCCTGAAATTTGAAGTTCTGTGAAGACACCGAGCTCCAGGGACCACACTGAACTAAGAATCTTGTCCTAATAGTAGCTGTTCTGGTGCAACGTGAAGGCTTTTTTGTTTGCATTTTATGTCATTGCTTGGGTACTTTCCTTAAGACATGGAGCTTACAAAAGGCAGCAGGACATATAGAACAATGAAGCAAACAAAGATTAAACATTCAGAAGCCAGAGCAGAGAGACATTAATTATGGTGATAGTTAATTTTTCTTTTTCCCTAGATTCACATAGAAATTTAAACACAATGAAGAAAAGAACCTTGAGTGGGGAGGTGGACATTATCTCAACAGGTCCCTTCTAACCTCAACACAATTTTGTGATTCTGAATTCGCCAGAAACTCTGTGGGTCCATTTTTAATTTGGCTCTAGAGTAAACATATAGGCATGAAAAAGACAGAGGTAATTCCTGCTTTTTAACTTTGCACTCCTGCTGAGCAACTGCTCAGCTGCACAGCTCCTGAAGTATAAGAACCCTTTAGCATTTAAGATGCTAAGATGACTATTTCTTTTGAAAAGCACAGAAAATCCTCCTTTAGGAAGATGCATTTGTGCCTTTTCCAAAATTTTTACAAAAATTTCGCAAAAATGGAAGAACAACAGTGGGAGCACAATGAATTCTGAAATCTTTCTTAGGGTTGCTGTAAAATATCTACTCTGTCAATATAAAAGCAGGACACTAAATATCACACATACCACAGAAACTAGTTCCCAATTTTTAATAGCAGGTCTTTTCCCCAGAGCATTTAGTATACACAAACCCAATATGAACACATAACAAATTAAGTAAAATCAAAATCCTCCTAAGTTTTCCCTACTTCTCCCTCATGTCCTGACCTTGCCCCTCTATTGGCTGTAGTTTTGTAACTGCACCACCCAGCCTGATTTCTTGCTTCCCACAGCATCTCACCCCAAGTGAAAGTTTCACATTTATAGAAATTTTTAAAATTGTACTTTTTTTATTCTTACTAAAATTCATCTTTAAAGTCAGCTTAGAAAATTTATGGAGGACAAGTAATGGGACACTAGTTAAAACATTATTCCT
>NW_008588465.1:4670-17892 GCF_000691845.1 Merops nubicus
CTGCTGAGGAAAAATGTCATTATGCTATTTAGATTCACTAAATCAAAGCACGGGGAATTGCATCATCAAGAAATATGTTAGTAGAAATTACCCAACAGCCTTACACATCAATTGGCTAAACATTTATATTGTAAAATATTTCTTTGTGTAACCTTATCCTGCAACAGTGGGAAGTCAAAAAAAAAAAAAAAAAAAAAACAAAACCAACTAATATCCAACCCTTGCACCACCAGCAGAATTCACACATACATCGTTCTCCCTTCACCTGCCTACAATCACCACCTTTTTGCCTCTCTACAGCACTAAAGATTCAGCTGTTTTTCCTCTCCTGACACAGCACAACTCCACACTCCCACACATCCATACACACACAAAAAACATCATCAAAGCTATTGACTGGCTGATTCCACATCAAGCCTGGATTCCTTACCCTCACCTTTCACATTCTAAACAGGCTGCCCCACCTACATCTTGGCTCACATTGTCTCCTGTCACATCTTCTTTTTTCCTCTGTCCCAATCGCAAATCCATGCTTTTTCCTCAGCTTCCTCTTCCTGCGTGCCAAGTCCCCTCCCTCTCCTTCAAAACCCTCCTCAAAACTCACTTCTTTTGGCTCGATTTCCGTGACTAATCTCAGCTCCGGCGCTATCTGCTCCCTCTCGCGCGCCTGATTACATCGAAGATAAAACAAAAACATGAAACAGAAAAAGTAAGTTATCTGAATACTTCACATGTGCTCTCACAAGGGCAGTCTCAATATCCCCATCTTATTTTTTTTTTTTATTTTCCTCTGTACTACGTTAGCCACATTTCTGTGTGATTTCAAGTAATTTGCACTTCTCTGCAGAGCAACCTCACCTATAGGCTTGTTGCATTGAACCACACAGATGTTTTCCACCCTTTTAAATTTTGCCTTTCCACCCTCACAGCTGAGTCTTATTAAAACACACTTCTGCTGCAACTCAAAAATACTTTGACTGTTACAGCATTTACAGGTTCCTCTAAGACACACAAAGCTCAAATCAAAGAATTACCTACTCTGTATCTCTCTCTCTATGTAATTCAAATTCTGCATGCTTAGCACACACCTTCCAAACAGAACTTACATTTGTTGAATTTGCTAATGCACCAGATAGTCACGTATCTTAAGCTTAATTCATCATTTGATATGTTTTTCATTTTCCCCCCCCTTTGGAAACAACAGAAAGGACATAGGTTTAAACTAAGCATGAAGTTTTGGATCTGTCAGCTCCACTATCTTTCAAACCAATTTATATTCTTAGCAATTTTTTTTCTTTTAAGATTTACATAACTTTTATAACTTGTAAAATTTTTGTATCTTCTCATAAAATAATGCAAACACCGAAACCCATCCATTTGAGCTCTAGACTTGGACAAAGTTCAGTTTCAGACAACTGAGTTTTAAACGGTATCTTAAGTCACATTTTTTCTAAAATACCACAAAATATTTTGAAAACCAAACATTTTAACAAAACATAATGCTGTAGGAGATGTTGCATTAAAAAAAGTATCTTTGCCTTTGAAAGCTACAGAACTCCATGCCCATCTCTAGTTGTGCAAAATGAAATGCTAAATACTCATCCCAATTAGCATTATAGAAAGCAAAATTGGTGGTGTTGTTGCTGCAAGACAAGTTAAAAGTTCTAAATTCATTTCAGAGTGTAAATTTTCTCAACACTTCATTGAAGCCACCTACATCCAGCTCCTGAGATGTGTAGGACTGACATCTTAACTCTCAGCTACTGAATAAAACTTAGAAATACTCGATGAGCTGGACTGCCACCAAGCATCTCTGGCCATCAAAACAGTTGCTAAGAAGTGGATTTTTTTTTTTTTAAGCTGAATATGCCTGCGGCCTAAGAATACTCACTCAAGATTTGACACAACATAGCTCCCTAGAAAAATCACAGGACAGAGTAAGAGCTGTCACAGAATGGCTATTTCAGCTCAGTCACAACCACATTACCCAAGTTTTCCTTTTTATCAAGTAAACTGAAATACTCTTAACTTCCTAACTTACTGCTATACTGAAAAATATTGTTTAAACTACTATATACTTGTTCAACAGACTTACTATAAGACTGCAGCAAGAAGTCAGTGTTAGCATGACTAGAGATTTCAGTTTAATCTCTTTAAGGAAACAGAGTTAAAGTAGAGCAGTGTTCTGTGGAACTGCAAAAGGTTCCAATGTCCTCTGCATAGATGACAAAGCCTAGTGTACAGCTGCTGGTAACCTTGAAGGCAGGACACAGAAATGTTTTCAAACCACTTGGCTTATCCATCTGCCATCGTCACAATATAGAAAATTAAAAGAGTACCCACAAAATATCTTAATTTTGTTTGCCAAGTTAGAAGTATTCTGAAGAAAACTGGGAGCACGTAAGAGCAGTTTTTTCACAGTTCTTGTCTCTGAGTCTCAAATAGCATCAGTGGAGTAATTTCTCATTAACTATGAGAATACAGTTACCATGCAAGATAAATGCAATGGCATTTCCCCTGACAGCATCTAACAGTTTTCTGTGTTTTTCTTTTGCAAGTAAAGATATGTCTAGTGACTAAATCATGCTCTCTACTTCACAGCCTCCCCTCGACTTTTACTCAGCATCTCTTCTTTAACAGCAACTGGATATTATCAGAAATAAATATTTATCTGACTGAATCCTCAAAAGTTCTGATACAGGGGAGAAAACCCTGACAGAACAGTCATGTTAATAAGAACACGTGGGCAAAAAGCTACCACACTAGCAAACAAAAGAGATGGGGCGGAAGGTGGTTAGGAAAAAAAAAAGTTTAAAAAAAAAATCAGCAGCACAGACTATTGACAAGCTAAATTTTTTTCCTGCAAGGACACCAGAGGAAAACACCTCTTGATGGGCCTGGTTTTGTAAACTCCACGAGACAAAACACTGGGAACAGATTAGTCAGCAATGGATGTATGGCAGCTGGGCATTTCAGATAGAGGCAAGACTACTTGAGCAGCACGTTCTGGGACATCATCCATGAAACTGGTGAAGCAAGGCAATGCAGGACCTGGAATAAAGACTATAATCTACAACTAGTTGTGCTAGATGACATTTTTATTATCTCAGGATATTAACAAAACGCTCTATATAAAAGTAATCAAAGAGGTACCTAAAGGACTCTTACCTGCCCTTTTGCATCCTCTGGCATAGATTTGATATGCATCCTCTTAAGACATCGAATAACACCATCATAGAACTGTACTGTGAATGTTCCTAGGAAAGCATTGATGTAATAATCACCATGAGCAGTTAAACAAAACACACCTTGTTACTATAAAAGCTTTGTTCATATAGCATACAAAACATTTCACTAAGTAACCAGGAGTTATCTACAGTCAGAATTGAGAATTTTAAAACAAAAAATTGAATGACTGCATTAATGAATGTCTCCTATTTATACTGCTGTTCTTTGTCCACTTGTACAATTACAAGCATATGTAAGCTACTGGTGTCACTTTTAGTAATTTTTTTTTTAATTGAAAATATGAAGACACCATAATAGCGTAACAATTCAGTTCAAGATTAAACCACAGTAAAAATTTTAATTTCTACTTATATTCATAAGAAATACCACCCCATCATGAAGTACTGTGTCTAAGGTATTCCTTTATTTCCCCACTTCCATTGTTTTTCTTCAATAGAGAGAACTTTCAAAAGACTTACCATTCCTAAAACAACTATGGAAAGCCAAACATATCATTAGCCCAAATCAACAACAGCACAAAATAGCCTCCCTCTGTGCACAGGATACTCTTTTCATCACTGAGGAAACATTAAGCATTTTGCCTTCCAGGATAAATTCCAGTTCTCATCTCACACAGATGGAACGCAAACCTCTTACTAAATTTGATAGCATAGAAACATTTTCACTTAATACTGAGGCAGTGAGGAAAATTTTATGAGCACGCTAGTTTTTTAAGCAGACTACAGCTAGAGCACAGCATATGCAAACAGTCCTCCTCAATGAACCATACATAAATACATACCCTCTTTATTAATTGCTTCAATCTTTGCAGGGTAATATCGACAGTCTGTCCAACGAGCTAGGACTTCTTCTCCAGGCTTAAAATCCTATTTTGTACAAATTTAGTCATTAATATTTTAACCATTTAGATTTTTTCCTAAAAACAAATAAACATTATGCACTACAGAGATTTAATGTAGGAAAACAAGTAGAACAGTTTACAAAAAGATCCAAAGACAAAATCAATATGCCACTTACAACAAATTCTTCATCATCTTTCAGCCCTTCTTTCCTTAGTGCTGGTCGCTCCAAGGGTCGCAACCTATTGCTGTCCCAGTAAATCCACTCATCGTAGCGATGACTCCAACGTTCAAAATGGACCAACATCTTCCCCTCCTCATAATCTATCTTCTCAATACGAGATGGATACCTTGAACGATAAACAAATTCTATATCTCAAAGTCTTTTCAAAGGTTGTTTGCAGACAATGCTTACACGACCATTCGGAACATCACATTAACACCCTGCACCGAGAAAGCTCCAGGTCTGAAGAAGGTGACAGGACTAAATGGATAGCAGGGTAACAATTACAGTTATCTATACACATCAGTGATGTGTCATCACCTTCATCCTAGTCGGATGATTATATAGAAATTTAAATGCCCCAGACCAAAACTGCCTAAAATTGGTATTAGAAGTTTGTGCTCATCGGTTTTAAAACATGTCTTTGTCTAAAGCAAAATCCTGTAAGAGTTTCAACTTTCTTAGGACAGAAAGGATATAAAATAGTTTTAGGAGTACATTCCTTACTTGTATCATATGAAATGTTTAATCAAACTATGCCACTGATTCCAGACAGATCCAAGCAACTAACCAAGCCCAGAGGTCAACAGAACATTCTTACTTTATCTAAGCTGCTTACTAACTTAGAGATCAGCTTCCACAACTTCACTGCCATTACAGCTGACTCACAGTAACTATTTTTTAGCAGCCATCTCTCTTTTACATCACATGCACTAAAGTAAATATGACAGCCTTAATTAACACATGAATTTTACTCTCAGCAAGCATCATATGTACTCGGTAGAACTATTCAGAACTGAGCTTCAATTTTAGGTATCTAATACTGGCTGTGGAATAGATGTAGCTTAGGGATCGTAAAGGTTGAGATGACATTTGTAGGAGAAAATGGCAAATTTCTCCAACTTCAGCAATTATTATTCAGTCTTACTATTTCTGCTTCACCAAAGTGATGTATTTCACAAAATTGTAGTAGGGGCACAAGGCACAAACTGGTTTTGTCACACTGCTTTATCCACTAAAATCCCTTTACTTCCACAGCATGAAATTCAGAGAAAATTGGAATAAGGCAGAATTCATCTCCTTCCACTCTGCACAAAAGTATTGAAACAGATTCAAAAGTGCTGAGAACTTCTTAGAAAAACAAAACTTAATTAGATTATCAAATTTTCTCCAGAGTTTATACTAGGGATGATCTGAAGTTAACAAAACATGTATTGAAAAGAAAGACCAAAGCAAAGGGACAGCTGTCTTTCATTAAGAGGCAACCTGTTTTTCTAACCAAGTGTTACTGTGGAGCAATAGTAAGAGAACAGAACTTGGGGAACCAATTTCCAGTCCCTCTGTGAATTCCATCAGCTAAAAACCACAACTGACATATACAGGAACCCTGTCAATATTTTCATCTCTGAGTACTTTTGCTCCAAAATACTGATGGTGCTGATAAAGGAGTTTTTAACACTTTGTTCTGGTTAAAATCTAAGTTGTCAGGAAGCACAGGCTTTCCTTATTTCCTGGTGACTAGAACAGGTCATGAAAACAGAAAGCGTCATTCTCAGTTGGCTCCTTCACCTCTCCAGTCCTGCTTCCTCAGCTGCAGTGATGTGTAGAGCTTCCCAACATCTAAATATCTCAGCAGCTGCTAAATGACAAAAAATCCCTCTGGTTTTCTGGGTTACAACTGCAACTACCTCAGCCACATTCCAGCCTCACACCAGAAGGCACAGACAGTACAATCTCTTGGTGCGTTTCTCTCATCCATACATTCCAGAAATGCAAAATATTTTCATAGTCACCCTTCTAAGTTCCAGATTTATTCTTACTGTACTTTAAAGCAAACAAAGTCTTTGTCTCAAACAGCAGACTCATTTGCCACCCTACTAACAATCTTTTTCAAGACAGAAGAACTTCATGGGACCTCTTCCAGAGAAGCAAAAGACCAACCCCTCCTTCCTCTCCCAAGCAGACTGACAACAACAATCTAACACGAACAGCAAAGTTGATGATATATTGTATTAAAACAGACACTTGTAGGTCAAAAGCTAAATCCCATTACCAGCATTCTGGTTTAACTTTGAACGAGGTTTCAAGAAAAGAACTCAGCCAAGAGAGAGTTTCCTGAAGCCCTGTCTCCGACAATGCTTTCTTAGGTCCACAAGCTGCTACCTTCAGGAATTGTACTATCAAATTTCTTATTAATTTTTTTCCTCTTCCACAGTGTTCCAGCTTCAGACTTGTCTAACTGGACACCAAGTATCAGAATAAGCAGGAAGAAGAAAGCAAAGCAAGAGGAAAAAGTGATGTTACTGTTACTACAGCAAACACATAACTACGTTACCCCAGAGTTTCAAATAAAAGTAAAGGATGACAGAGAGGGAAGAAAGGACAAGGGCCAGAGAAGCGAGAGGATGGGAAGTTCACTGCGTAGCAATCAAAAATTAGATGCTGTGCACAAGCACCAAAGCTGCAGTAGTGAAACGATGACAAGAATGCTGGTGGTACTCCTCACTACAGTTGGAAGCATCAGGTTTATCACATGCCAGATAGGTACCAATGAAGAACTGCGGGTATTTTAGAAAATTCAGGGACCATTAGCCAAAACACAGAATTCCTTTCCTGCTCTGTTCCCATTATGGCACTGCCCTGTAAGAGTTGCTAGCACTGGCATGGCTGGTGGCTTTCACCGGCCATCACCAGCAGAGGCACCATTCCAAGCACTGCGTGTAGAAGACAGCAGAAGGGATGAACTGGCACACTGCGGAAGAGAAAACAAGAGTAAGAGGTGGAAGTAAAGTACAGAGTACAGCTGAGAGAAATATATAAAAAATGAAGACAGTTTTAAGGAGAATTCAGCAAGCCAAGAATCAAGACATTTATATACATATGGGGGAAAAAAAGCAAAGGTAGCATCAGCTAACAAGATCCACAGAATATTGTCTCATTAGAGATCACTCAGAGAAAACGCAGCACCAGGTATTTATTGGTTAATTTCTCTTTGACAAATACAATTTTAGCGATCAAAGCCGTTTCAAAATGTCATTATCAGCTCTGAATCCAAGTTCCTAATTCCAGTTTTCCACTTAAATATGATAATTCATGTTTCTCCAATTCCTCTTTAGACTGTTTGCAAGATGAGCAGGGCCAAGACCTGCATTGGACTGCACTCCTCAGACACTGAAGATTTAGCAAATCTCTGAATGACCCAAGCCAATACGAGTTATTAGGCAACCTAGAAATAACTTTGTATGGATTTAGCAACAAGCTATTACCCTCAATACCCCCTAAGTTTAGCCACACAACATGCCACAAGTATGTCTAAACACTACTGTTTCACAACACTGGTCCCAGGGTGACAAAGAGCAGAGCACACATGTTGCAGAATTTACCACCCCAAATTTTACACCGCATGGAAACATTTTTCTGGTCTCACAGCTTTTGTACTTCTACTGAAAATACTTAATCTGATAAATTGCAAAAATATACAGATATTTCCAAGGCAAGTATGCGTTCTCTGCTAATAGAAGATAAAATGGCAACAATTTTTTTGATCTGCCTTTTGGAAGAATCCTAGTAACAATGCACACATGAGAGCTGTGTACTATGGTCAAGAGCAGTGTTTATAGTTATCCCGTAGAAAGATTAACATGAAGATGGTTGTATCTCATACATAGGAGAAACTTTATGTAGAGGTCCCTTCCACTGCAAAGCTATGAGTAGGCTTTATGAGGAAGTACTACAGAGGGGAATACAAACATCACTCTTTATAGCACCAAAGCAAAATGATGTCTAAGACCCAAAGAACCTTCCAGTCATGTTAATTCTGCCCATTCTCCCCAGCAAGCACTCCACATGAAGGGGTCAGATCAAACTGGGCACATAAGCAGGCATGCCAATGTCTGTTCAGCACAAATGAGAAAAATACACTCTGAAATTGAGGAAAAAGTGTTTACTCTTCATTTCACAATGAAAACCAGAGTACCACACTCCAGTTCAATGACGAAAGTGTTCTTTTGGTGGAAAGAAACAAAAATCTGCAAGTTTTGGGTGCGTTTTTTTAATAGCATGCTGGAAATTCTATTTAATAATCCCAAACAGAGTGTCACCCAAATTTCAAGGCATTTTGGCATTTTTAAAGAGGGAACTAGAAAACTACTGCTGCTTGATGGTACCTGCCCATCTTACATACGACATGCTCTCCATTCTCAGGTTCCCATGGCTTCAGCCCATAAGAATTATGTAACATTTCTGTAAAGCTACAACATTTAACAAGGCTTACAAAATTTACACTATGAAGCACTGGTCAGATGACAATAATGCTCCAACATTCCTATAGGAAAAATTAATGGAAAACTTCCAGTTTTCATTTCTTAACAGTGCAAAGAAAAAAAATAATTTTCTCCAAGGCACTCAACATACATTAATGGTCCCACAGAGTATTTTTCCTTTTTACATCATCTTCCTTTTTATCCTTCAAAAGTGACCAAAAGTGGTGAATTGCCTTGTGAGAGGGGACAATAGTTACTTGAAACTGTGAAAAAGGATGCAAAAACATTACTAAATTTGCCTGAGTTTGCACTTACTAAGTGTAGAAACAGATACACACTTCCTGCCTACACAATAATAGCATAAAAAAATTCTTTCCTTCTACCTTATAAAGGATATAGAACCAAATACCCTGCATTCTGACTTTTCCACAGTCTTCTGGTACCTGCAAAATCTGTGAACACCTATTTCTACCCCACACTTTTTACTTTTGGATATTGTGTTGTATCCACACAAAGCAAATTCTCCACAGTCCTTTCAAATAGCTGGCTGTCAGGTAACCCCGCCAACGGAAATCCAAAGCAAGGACTGTACATAAGATACACAGTCTCACAAAAATAACACCCTTTTTTTCTCAAAGCAATATCTGGCAGTTAGGGAAAAACCAGTAGAGAGCTAGAGCCACAAAAGACAGAAGAGAAAAAAAAAAAAAAAAAGAAGATGGTCATCTTTAAACACATCACTACTGCAGAGACTGTGCCCTACTCGTGGAAGCCAAGAGTTTCAGACCCAGCCTTACACATGGGCACGTGCCTGCAGGTGTGTGCAGCTTTACTGACATTCCATTTGTTTTGTCAGTGAGAGGCACAGGGGAGGTGTGCACACACATCAGGTTTTGTGCAACATCACTGGGTAATTCAAGTTGGAAAGGACCTCAGCAAGCCTTTAGTCTAAGTTACCTGCTGGATCAGATCAGGCTTTCCAGAGTTTTATCCAGCTCAGTCTTGAAAACCTGCAAAGTCTGCACACACTCTTTGGGCAACCTGATCCACTGCTTGACTGCCTCATGGGAAATTAAATTCTCCATGTACCTAGCTTGAATCTCTCATTTTAATTTGTGCCTGTTGTCTCTTGTCCTCCAACCAGGCACTGCTGGGGAGAACTTGGCTAAGTCTTCCTGATGACACCCCTGCAGGCATTGGAAAGCTGCCAGTGGGCCTCCAGAAGCCTTCTCCAAGCGAAACTAAGTCCAGTTTCCTCACCCTGTCTTCACAAGTCGTACACTCCAGGCCTCTGATCATCTTGCACATGCTTAATAATTTTTATCTCTCAATCCCATCCCCTTTACTATCTGCTGATGATCACACTGATTTTGATTAGAGCTGCATTCCACAGTTTGCTTTAGTGCATTGGATTTAACAACTGGTACAAACTCACTGTGCAAGATGATCTCTCTTATAACAGCATACTGCTGTATTTTATAAAGAAGTAATTGCAGTTCCCACCACAGTAAAGCAAAAAACCCACACTCACTCACAACCTCTCTTTGCTAATCAGTTTGACCAGGCTTTCTTCTACTCAGTAATCCTACACACCAAATGATATCAGTGACCCAAATGCTGTCTGTAAAAATCTTCTTATTAAAAGAACAGGGGGTTTAAGTAACAAATAGTCATGGTACATAACACTCTCTTCAAAGTTTACAGAATTCAAACAGAACACCAGACTCCATAAGATTCATTTCAGGACTTATTACACAGGTGAAAATTTAAGACCTGCAGAAAGCAAAACTGTTCTTTACTGTATTTCTTCCCATCCTCTAGAAGCCTTTCTTGATTAACATTTTAACTGGTCAAAAACACTGGATCTTTGAATGACAGCAGGCTTTCAGAAAAAAAAAAAAAAAAAAAAAGAAAAAATTAAACCCCTTTCAAAGTCTCTTTTTCAGCAAGTGTTCTCAACTTACCACTTGCAGAAAGACTGAGCTAAGCAATACTACTGCTCTTCAGTCTTGGTTTTGTTAACAAATATAAAGACATTTCATGTAAGTTCAGCAACTTTATTTGCTTTGAAGAACATCTTTCTGCATGCAGATGAGCATGCATACAGCTTACATATAGAAAGAATTTTAAAAACATCCACCATGCCCTTATGCAACAGAAAGCTAAGGAAAAAAAAATATCCCATGGGCTATTATTCCAGCCCGTGCCACCCTAACAGTAACCCTGCAGTAGGTGTTCTCTAACAAGCTCTTTGGTTAGGTACAGGAATATTATTTCCTTTAAAATAGAGCTCTGTTTTCAAGTGCTACTGTAACTCCAAAATTTCAATATTAACTTTCTGCTCCTGTATACAGTACCACAAAAGTTTACATGCATATCAACCTGACCTGTTCTGCGTGGTCATCTGGATGGTTCAACAAGCCCAGGAAGGTCAGGATGAACCCTCTTCTGCCTGAAAATGCCAAGCAGCTCAGCTGCAGAGCCTGCAACCTGGCTTACACCTGGAGGACTGCTCCAGAGCTGATGTGTGACCCTCTCCCTGGGAGGGCCCAGCAGATCCAATACAAACCATGCACTGGATAGTCAGTGATTTTTTTTTTTTCCCCCAACATGATTAAGCTGAAGCTATTTTTACTTATTAACTTTTGTTATCTAGTTTACACCAACAAATTATCTCTAGTCATGGAAGAATTATAAAAAGTTCTGTTAAAATTATTTTATTTTTATAGCACTATTCAGTTTCATCATCTTGGCATCCAGTGATAGAATCATTATGTTTAAAACCCAGCCTACAGCAACAGCTAAGAACATGAACTGTTCTGTAAACTGTACTTTCCTTCAGTGTTTATTAAGACAAACACTTTTGCTAGAACTAAAATCAAAGCTCTACAGGTAAAGCTTAACACAGCTTTTTGTATAGAGTAAAATGAAACTACTCGAGTGAACACGTAATTAATACCCAGACTTCTCCACCACATAACTTGGAGTTAGCAGGATCAGATATACACAGGAACATGCCTAGCTCTCCAGGAACACAACAGAAAAGCAGCCACAGGCCTCTATGTTTCATGGCCCTAATTCATCTGAAAGTACGTAGGAAAATACTTCTGGGTAAAAGCATCAACTTCTCTATCATCTACTTGAACAAATAAGGGATTTTTCAAACAGGAACAGCATGGCAAGCATACATCATGTAATCAGCCACTCTGCACTAATCAATTTTGACTAAATTTACTTCCAAAGTACAGCTCCCTTCACCCTGTCACCTGGTCCCTGTACCCACAAATTTCCCCTTTACAGTCCTGATTCTTACAGAATGACTGGATGGTGCAGAGCCACAGCTTTAAACATTCTACTCCTCCAGCCACTTGATACAAACACAGCCACTCTTGCCTATTCCATGAACTCTAATTAAGGATGTTTTCTTTTTTTAAAGTCAGCTTTGTAAACCCTTGAAGTGGGAAAACTGCATACAAAACAAATGTGCTTGCCTTCCTTCAAGCTAAACCAAAAGAAGTCTTTAGCCACAGGAGTTTGTGACTTCAACACAACAACCATCTCCCACGTTACACTGCGTCCATTCCACACTGCTCTGGAAATGCCCTTTGCTTACTAGGGCTGCACAAGCAGCTGACAGCAAGCAAACAAAAACCCACAGAAAAGTTTAGTTTGATTTCTGAAGAGAGAATACTTTCCTAAAAGCTAACAGTTTTAACAGATTATTCAGAATGTCACAAACTTCATCTGTGATCAGTCAATTAACAGGTGCACTACACTTTATAATTAGACTTTAAAACATATAATATGAGCAAAATAATTCTCTTCTTACAAGCACTGCACAACAGCTTCCATACCATTTTTGTAAGTAGTCCAGTGCCTCCAAACGAGCACCAATCTCAAACGTGATTCCAGGACGGTTTGGAGGCTTTTTACTCATCTTGATATTTTCTTTTTCACTACCTGTGGAGGAAAAAAAAAAAAGTGTCATATTAAACACATAATATTGTCTAATACATGTTGCTGAGAGGAAATATATTCTAGCGAGTGGAAAAAAAAATGTGAACTTTCTATTCAGACTTCCTATTAAATGTGTAGTTTTCAGAAGTAATAGTCAAGATCCAAAGAAGGCATTAGAAAAGTTGTGGTTTTATTCAAATTTCTTTCTTTTCTAAAAAGAAAACAAACCAGTCATCAACCTTAAGTCAACAAAAATAAAAATAAAAAACTCCATGCTCATCTTTGGAACTCTACTACACTGTAATTCCATGGCATCTTTTTGGAGTGTAATTTTAAGAGTGACCTAGAGTCAATGTGTGTTCTCTCATCTGGCGTGGAAAAGGTCAAAACAAGAACAACTTACCTTACCAAGAATAGAAACGTAAAGAAAAGCATGGCCTATAGGGCAGGTAAGGAGAAACTAACAAAAATAAACAAACAACCAACCTTCAGCCTTTTTATGCGCTCTCAAGTCTCACTCACAGCACTAGGTAAGTTTCATTCACAAGTGCCTTCCCGTAGGTCTTTTTACTAATTCAGTCATTAACCCAAAAATCCCTTCCCCGCCCGGCTGCCATCGCTGTTACCGTGAGTACCTCGAGGCGCAGCGCGGCTCGCCCCGGGCCCGGGGTCGGAGCCTCCCGCCCGGGCCG
>NW_008588466.1:0-12213 GCF_000691845.1 Merops nubicus
AAAAAAAAAAGCTGTTTTTCTTCCTGGGATACCAGACAGACAGAAGTTCATGACAAAGCCCTCTGATGACTAATTCCTTTTGTTGCAGTAAATGTTGATGGCTCTCCACCCCCACAGACACTCTTGATTTCGTTAGATATTGTTCAGATGCATATTCTGAGTATTTCAGAAGAGATGTGTGCCCTGCTTGAGAGGCAATACAGGAGAAGGGAACGTATTTCACTGGTCACACACAAAGCTGTAGTAAGGACAGAGTACATGATATCATGACTGTTCCAAATACAACTTCATAACCACTAATTGCTTGGTCAACTCCTCCTGACTATTAAATTAATGGATCCCACTTGCAATCACCCCTTTTCTCTGCACACACGTACTCACACCCACCAGAGTACAGCAGTGCACTCCCCATTTACTCACTGAACTCCTCAGAGATGTGAAAGCCTGGCTTGCACATCAAAACACACCTCACCAATCAGAGCACAATGCTTATTGTATCCTAGTGATTAAAACACACCCCGCTGCCTTAAATAGCCACGTGATGTTTACAGCTGACCAGGTCATTTCTCATTGGGTGTCCTCCATCCCTATCCTCATATGTACGTTCTTCAAAGCCTGCCTTGAAACAACCAAAAGGGGTCTCATCTTTAAAGAATGAGGGCTCAGCACCTTCTGATAATTAGGCTTCTTTAAGGAGTCTCAATGTGGGCAAGCAGCCTTGCTGAATGGCCCATAATCACAAGTCACCACCAAAACCCTTGCCTGTATCCTATGAAACATGAAATAGCTCAGAATACAAGGAATACAACTAGGAATTCAACCCATAAAGCCTTCTTTGTGCAGCTGAGAAGCCTCAGAAGTGCTTTGAAAGGCTTGAAGGAAGAGAAATGATTTTAACAAAAGAACAAAAAAAGAAAACTTGAAAGAGAACAGAAGTTCTGAAGTGTGTGGGGGTGGGAGAAGTCTTCAGTGTTAGGAACACCAAAGAGATCTCTAACTCAAAGCTACCAGAATAGCTTCAGCAGGCTGAGGTGGCTGTGGTGTGATATTCTGACTTCGGCAGTGACTGGTTTTGTTGCTCAGGGGACTGCACTGTGGCTCCAGATGGACTGTGGTTTAATTTGCAGAGGACCTAGAGATGGTTGCTCCCTATGTCCTGAAAAGAGCAGTTCAGCTTCCAGGGAGCTGTGGAGCTGTGCTTTCATGTCACAGCTTGCTGGTGAGAAAACCACAGACTACCTCTTCTAATGAGCACTGAGCACACGTGAAGAGACACAGAGAGGAGAAAAGGGGCCCACGTTTGCTGTGCATCCTCCTCTGCCAGGAGAGCAGCTCCCAGATGACCAAAGGGCTGAGATAAAGGGACTGGCAGCTCCCTCACTGTGTCAGCACCACGACTTGAAAATCCAAACCCCTCCTGCTCCCCTGGGGTAGTTTATGAGCCATTTTGGTTAGTGAACGTTGGCTCCTAAAATTAATGAGCGTGTCTGCTTTTAACATACGGTCAATTGCTGATTGCTCTGATCTGGAGAGTGAGGCTGATGAATACATACCACCCACAGATAAATAAAGAGCTGGGCTTTCCTGCCACACGTTGGGAAGAGGGAAAAAAACAACAGCAAAAAAAAAATATTAAGCCAAATGCCAAAGGTGCATCAAGTACCCAAAAATGCACTTAATGGGAACCTGAACTACAAAAGGATGTCTTCTGCTACAGCTATGGTGTTACTGAAGACTTAGATCTGGCCATTTCTTTTTTTTTTCCAGAAGCCAACAACAGAGCCTGGGTCCTTCATTTGAATGCCAAATCACAGCCAGAAAAAGGCATCTCCTCCTCACTTCACTCACACAAACAGGTAACAACGTCAAATTCTCACACACTGGTCAGCTCATCTCCTCTCAGGGCAGCACCCAGTCACAGCTCCACACATTCCCTTTGTTCCTCTCCAGATTCCCCACCCAGTCCCCCAGGGAAGTGGCTCAGCACAGCTGGGGGCACACAAGCACGTGGCCATTTCACAAAGTGACCTCTTACACTACCTGCACCATCGTGTTAGACAGCAGGTGCAGCCAGTCAACCCAAAATGTCAAGTAATAAAAGTTCTGATTAAGGAATAAATAAAAGGCCAAACACCCCTTGCCAGTCATAAGACATGCTGCCTAGCAGTAAATTAAAATTTTTATGCTACTGCCTACATTGCATGTGCCTGTATCTACAGCCATGTGCTCACTTCATGAAAAATACATGGGCATCTAAGTGGCATTAAGTGTTTATGAGCCCATCACCTGGACAGATACTCCCTTTATCATTCTAAGGAAAAAACACAGAGAAAGATACACGCAGAGACCACAAGCTTCTCAGAAGAAAAAACCCTATTCCTGTGAGCCTGAATTCCTGAACCCTCCAACCCAATTCTTGATGTCCCAAAATGAAAATCCAATCTGCCAGGATCGACGTACTAGGGAGCACCTTCAATTAACAACTGAGCATCTGCCAACTTGTTACTCATCTGCCACACAGACACCAGGCTGGGCTCACAGGAGTGAGGAGCTGAGCAAGACCTGGGAGCAAGAGGCAGCTGGGAGAAGAGCAGGGAAAGAAAAAGCAGATAACATAGAACAATGGAATCACTCTGGTTGGAAGACAGTGCAGAGGACAAACAGGAGAGCTGGAAAAGCAGAGAGCAAGAGGACAAGCTCAAGGGGGGTACAGGAGTGTCTGATGGATCACCCAGCCTGTGCTAACTCAGCCACGGGGCTGTGCTGGTCTCTGAAGGGCCGGAGCTCTGCTCCCATGGCTTGTGACACCAGCAGAACCATCTGACTGAATTATGGCTCCTCCACTGATGGCTCCCTATCAGTCATCTCTGACTTCTCCACTCCCCAGCCAGCTCCTCTCACAAAGGCAAGTGCTGATGGCAAGGAATGCTGTCCTGACATTTCTGAGCTGGAGCAAATCAGCGTGAGAGCTGAATTGCTTTCGTTGACATTTCCCAGGGAGAGCAGCAGGGCAGGTACCACCACGGGCCCTGGACAGCACTGAAAGGGCAGCCAAGAGGAGACAAACACACCTGGGTGTGCAGGGTGCAACCCTCTGAACTAGGCAGAGAGGAAGGCCACTGTCACATAAACCATGCCTGCAGCCTCACGTCATACAGCCATTCTTTTCAGGCTGTCCTGCTCACATCCACCTTTACTGAGCAAGCCCTGGTGCTGCCAAAAGCCTCTCTGTGTTTTACTGAGGGGCAAGAACGTGCCTCCCTTACTGTTTGGTAACGACAGAACAGAGGGCATCGTACCACAGGCATGGCCCCACTGTATTAGGTGCTGCAAAGACAAAGGAATAGTTTTGGCCTGAAAGGATTTAGTGTCCATATGTAAAATTAGAGGTAGACGATGGACACAGTGATGGTAAACCACACAGAAACAAAAATAGGCAGGGTGAGACACTGGGCTGGATGAAACACTAATCTAAACCAAAAAAAAAACCCAAACATTACTCTCACATTCAAACCAGGAACCAAATCTGAATTTTAAGTTCAAAGTTTAAATATTTAACTTCCTTCCATGTCACCCTAGCATACCTGTTGTCTCACTTCTGAGCATTCAGGTTTGGGGCTTTACTTTTGAAAGCACCAAGACAGGAGAAAAATTCAGAAGAGATTTGAAGGGACAAAAACAGTGTCGACTCCACCCAGTTTTACAGGGAACTCTAACTTCTTTCTGGAGGAGAGGATCAAAGCACAAGGAAAAACATCAAATAGTCATATATCAACACTGCAAAAGAGAGTGAAATGAGACAGAGACTGCTTTATCTGCAGCAGGAACTTCAAACTGCCTGAAGTCAGCAGCTCTGAACTGACAGGGGTGGGACTGGGGGGAAGATGAGAGGAGTGTACAAGACATCAGCAAGTCTTCACCTCATCCCCTGACTACTGGTGATCACCAGGTAGAAGCTAGAACAACCTCATCATTGTTCTGAGTTAATCTAAGCCAAGCTAATCTTAGACCCTTTTCAACTACTTCTGGCCCATTACCTTCCCCATCCTTTGAAGCCTAATAAGCATAATTTTTTATCAGGCTGGAGCACCGACCTTGCTGTACCCATCTCCATTCCTAACAGTCAGCAAGTGGGCAGACAGAGGAGTTTAAAGAAAACCTGAAGCTTATCATGACAGCTCTCAAAACCAAGGTCAAATCTTGTGCAACGCCAGGTATCAGAGGGCAGTTCAGGTACAGGGCACCTCTTCAGACCTGAATCTGTAGCAAGGCAACTGTGCCCCGAGGCAAACACGTCGTTTTGCTAGAAGTCTGCAGCACCCTGAGAAAGACACACACCCACAGCTAATATATTTCTAACTTCAGTAACCATCTCCTCTTTGGAGCTGCCAAGACAAGTGATGCATTGATTTTCCTACAGCTCACCCTGCATGATTGGTATCAAGGCTGTGTGGGCGTCTGGCGAAGCGTTCACAAATTTCTCTGAAAAAGTGTAAAGACAAAGAAATCCACAACTGTAATCAAATTCAAGATGCTGAGGCCAGTATGAAAACTTCTCCATAAGGCAGCTCCTTCTATGCAGCCAGAATTGAAACTGAGCCATTACTGAAATCTCAGCTGAAGACCTTTGCAGCAAGCACCTGCAATGTTATCTGCATGTATTTGGAAAGTAACCTTTGCAGAGGCAGCAACAGCAGGGCAGGCCAAATTTGCATTTTAGAACGAGATAGAGAACCAGGCTGCACAGACAGGATGAAAAGGGAGCAGAAATCTATAGCAGGCCCTTGAGATACCTGCTGCAGCATGGGACAGGTATCACTCAGGGGGGATCATCAATGACTGATATTTTCTGTCAAGGCTTTATGCTGCAACTGCATCCAGTTTGGCTGATCAGTTGTTATCAGCCCCAGCCTTCTACATCATATCTGTACTTTGCTCACTGGATTTAAAAATACACATACATGAAAGACACAGCTCTGAAGACAGAGACAAAAGACCCAGGTGTTCCATCATGGGCTCACACTGAGCTTCAACAACCTCCCCTTTCCCCAGAGAAACCTGCCTCTCTTATTTATGAATTGAGCTGCCCAAGGGGAAAAACAGGAATTTAGAAACTGCCACCACATGTATTAACTAATTCATCTCCCAGAGGTAAAAGTGCTCCTTATAGGACATTTGCAAATGCCATTGTCACTGGAGAAAATCCAGGCCCAGGGGGAACTGCTGCTTACCAGCACAGCAGAAAGCTGTATGAGCAGAACCCAGGTCCTGCATCTTCTAAACCAGAGCTGTTTCTCCTACCTGACTGGCACAGCCTCCCAATGTATTCCTCCTCCCCTCCAATATTAAGATACAGCAGTTCGATAGCGTCTGCAGACGCTGATTTTTTTGGCATATAAATTTTATCATCTAATCACTCATTCATAGAATAAAGCACCAAGTAACATTTGAGTAATCAGACTGAATGCATAAATATCCTATAGCTACACAGTTGTTACAGCATGTAATTTCTTAGTTAGTTTGCTGCTTTTACAGCCATCATCAGTGGTGACTTCAATCCCCTCCTAAACATTCAATGATCTCTGCAGAAACAATCTCAGGTGGGGGAGGAAGACAGAAATATTGTTTTTCCCTCTAGAGAGAGCAACACACAGAGATGAAGGTCATGAACAACCAGGACTTCTCTGGACCCTTGTGGATGTGAATTCCCCATGTCGCAGCCCACCTATAACATTCCTTCTTTCACATGGAGTGTAACTACTCCAAGAAGAAAACAGTACAGAGTATATCCCTACCAAATGCCATTATTTTACTATCTACTTCCCTTTGCAATTCTAATAAAGCTCAGAATTTGGGCTTGCATAAAAGGGAGCATTTTGAAAACTCTGAATCAGCATGATGTATTATTTAACACTTTTGAAAGACAAAGTTAAATGCTCACACCTTCTTGAATCTATTTCTTTGCTTTGATTTGTTGTACCAGTTGCCCCTTCCTACACCCAAAACAGCCATGCTCCAAGTTTCTCTCACTTTGTCATTGTCCTTTATATACCAGACCAGCCAGTTCCAGTGTGCCCCTGATGTAACCTGGCTGTTTGACAGGCAACAGACCACTTCAAACAGAAGAGACCACAGCATAACTTGGGAAACAACCTTTCAATGGAAACTTTCTGGTCAGCTTGACCAGTAATTCCAAAGGAATATAAATACAAACATTTATTGCTCATAAAGGAAAAATCCCCCATGCATGAGGAACACTGACAACGGCTCCTTGATCAGTAAAGGTGAATTTAACAGGACAGGACAACAACTTGAACTCCAGAGATACCATCACAGAGGTGGAGTTCACATTAAAGTGAATGGAGATGCTCTGAATACTTGAATGTTTCAGAGGGACCTGGCTCATTTCTGACAGGACATGAGCCTCCAACAATCTGATGGTTTGGAGATCATTCAGACTCCACTTGCCTCCTAGGGTATCAGCTTCACATACACATATTCTGAATCAGCTTTTTGACTGGTCAAGACCCTGTTAGTTCATCATGATTTTTGCTGCCATTCAAAAAACCAACCAAGGGACAGATGAAGGAGAGAACTGACAAAAAGGATGCATGAAAACAGGACAGATGAGGACCACAACAGCTGTGGTCACTTCGGACATCTTCAGGCTTCCAGTACTGAGAACTATGCAATGCACAAGGAGATGTGAACCAGGGAAAAGGTGGCTTCAAGTGTTCACCATTAGAAACCTCTGCTAGTAAGCTCTGTCAGATGCAGGCAGATCTGACAGAGGCCCTGGAAGAGCTACTGGCATCTGGCACCTACTACTGCAAGCACTTTCTCGTGTGAAACTAGCAGTACTACCAGCAAATTCCCACTGGGAGCAGAGCCCATGCTGTCCCCAATGGAGAAAACATACTCTGATAAATCAGCTAAAAACCCTGAGATTTGCTAGTTCTGTGGAAAACACTGAAATATGAGCTGCCTGCAAAATTTAAATAGGCCAGGTAAATAGGTCCTCGTGTCTCGGGCGCAGGAGATGCACAGATTATTTCCAGTCCCAGCAGCCAGAAGAGTTTGTAGCCACTACTTTCCTTCCCTTGTCCAGCAGGAGCACAGAATCAAGCATGCATATTGCAGCTCTCAGCAGTTTTGCCAAGCGAGCAGCCAGGGAGAGGGCAGCACACGTTGAGTGCCCTTCCCCCTCATCAGGCTGTGCTGGAGTGACCTGGGAGTAGCTGATTGCAATCACAGCCCCCCGCTGAGCTAGATGGATACTGCAGCCAGCAGCTTCCAGCTGGGAGGGGGGAAGGCACGGTAACTCTGCCTGCAAAGAATTAAGGCTCCAAAAAAAGAGATGAATTCTGGGACAGTAGGATGAAGGACCATATATCTGTGTTCAAATCAAAATTTAGACTAAATCCCAAGACACTATATTCATACACAGACATCCCCTCCAAGCAGCTCTTGGAGGAATAAAGTGCACAAAGGGCTTCAGCTCAGGCTTCCCAAAAACATTCTTTAGCATTTCTTTTTTTTAAACACCCCTCATCTACCATTCAATCCACATCAGGAGATAAACAGAGTCTGTCACCATTGATTTTGTGAGCTCTTACTGGAAGCATCCCATTTCTGTGACAATGGAACATCTCTCTGCTTAAGCAGAGCTCAGCCCTCCAGCCACACGTAGGAGGGGGCTGGACTGCATCACTTCTCCCAATCCAAACAAGGCCAGCATCAACCACCACATGTTCAGAAAGCCCCCACAGACCTTCTTCCTGCTCCCTTGATCGTGTAGGACCAAAGAAAACAGTAAGCAAGCACCAAGCACTAACCATCTCCTTATATCAGAGCAGATTTTAGGAATCAAGAGTATTTCAGAAAAGAAGATATAGGTGGAAAAGAAATAAACATACTTGTAGCTTATTAAATATTCAGTACAATTTCCATACAGGGTTTATATGCTGAAATGGCTTTAAAGTTCCTCACAGAAACCCTATTACTGCTTATATCTTCAAGGTCTGGCTAGCACAGGACATTGGCTTCATTCATAAAGGAACTGCTGATGCTTCAGAGTGTCTGCAAAAAGCTGCTCAGGGTTTTTGCCAGCCCAAGTTCCCAGGCAGGCAAAGCAAATCACTGTCTTTCCCACAGCCCTATCTTCATTTGACAGGGCCCTTGAAGACAGTGGGCAAAGGCCTGAGCTAAGACACCTGTATCCATCATCTCCTTCCCCTTTGTTCTCCCCATGCTTGCCCAAGAAGTTAGATCAAAGCATCCCCATGGGGACACCTCATTAAAAAACACCTCCTTCCCTTGACCAGGTCACTGGCAGCATTACACAGGGTGGCACGTTCTTGTCCATCAGACAAGGCTTATAAATAGCACAGGGACAGGACTGTCCTTCCATTTCCAATGACTGCAGAAATCTCACAGGATGACCAGAAGGATGGGAAGGGGGAAGGGAGGAAGGTTGTCCCTTTGAAATACTTCCCCTTTAGACACACCGGACCACATTAAGAACAAGCAGCTCAAAGACATGTAATTTAACATTAAAGGGAAAAAAAATAGACACCAACAAAACCCCAAGGGAGGTCTCTGAGCAGAGCTAATGAAGTCTCATTTTCTATAGATTTGCATCTGGTGATTGATTGACTCCAGTGCATAAGAAAGAGGAAGCAGGAGCTGAAACTTTGACTGCCCTTGGGGCACTGAACTCACTCCTGTGGATTTTTGCATCTATTAAGGTCTGAGTTCATGCTGTGGTGTCTCCTGCACTGGGGAACTCAGAAGGCCCTATGGGAAGTCATTTCATTCAGCTTAGTCCTTACTGCAAGCACAGTGGCAGAGACCAAGAGGTGTCATTAACTTGCTGCCATGTGGTGACTTGAGAGAGCCCCAGTCCACAGAACAC
Source organism: Merops nubicus (assembly GCF_000691845.1). Lineage (NCBI taxonomy): Eukaryota > Metazoa > Chordata > Aves > Coraciiformes > Meropidae > Merops > Merops nubicus. The sequence goes on from NW_008588466.1 coordinate 8,915, forward strand.
TCCACCTTTGCTGAACTGGAGCCCTGAAGAAATGACAGTTCTGTTTTGTCACGAGGCATGATAATAGAAATGACCAAACAGGTTTGTCAGGTGCCCATAGGCACTATTTACATGGAGTTTTTTACCTGACCATTTGATGCTGGAATAGAATTTTACACCTGAGACAGAACACTGACAGTCTCCACATCTTCTTAGCCATGTGTGCAGAGCAACCTGGGTGACAGGAGAAGCACCAAGTCCTAAAGTCTCCCAAGCAGCACGGCTGCAAGAACAGAGACACTTTAAACCAGAGGCCAAACGCTGATAACAGAGACTCTACCAGGCTCCCAGAAGGAATCATCAGCACAGGCCTAAGCAGAGTTACAGCTTCTTCACCTGACAAGTGCACGACAGAGCTGCCAGCACCGACTGTTCATAACTATTGCCAGCACACCACTGCTGGGGCTCGACGGTGTCATCGCTGCAGGTTGAGCAGCCACCTCCCCAGCACACGGAGTCCCAGGCGCTCCCTGTGCCTGAAGCAATCCTACACGAGACAGCAATAAAGTAATTAAACTTTGAGTCCTCTAGAAATAGGAGGCTGTGCTTGTCACGGCTGACTTCCTCCCGCTAACAGGGAGCGCCTTGATGACAAGTGATACCACATGGTCTCAAGGTGACAAACCAGCCTTTTCTTCCAAATTAATAACCTGCTGCACCATCCAGGAGACCTCTCTCACTCTTTAAGCACTGTGCTTAAACATTAGGTAATTAAGTTTCTTATTCTGAATCTCAAGCAAACACTGCAGCTGGACAAGAGAGGAGCAACAAGGCTTACATTCCAGACTTAGCCAAACAATCAATGCCACTAAACATTTGCACCCTGTAAGAAGATCAGTTAGGTAATCAAAATACTGCATGTAAAGAGCAAGGTTTACAAGGGCTAAGCTTCCATGTCTGTCAAATCCTTCAAAATCCGGGCAGTCCTGTTTCCCAATTAAAACAATCCTGTCTGTACTTACAACTATTCCCGTCCTATTCTCTCTGTTCAGTATTGCTTCCTCACACCACTTATCGACCCATCCATCCCCCCAAACTGGGAGCTTGCTCCATGTCACACCACAAACCCTATGACTATTTGTTTTACCCTAGCAATGAGCTTCATCAAGATTAGTGCCTGATTTTATGCCAAGCTGTGCAAACACACAGCAGATACTTCTTGCCCAGATCACGTAACCCTATAAATACACATGATAAGGGCTGGTGGTATTACATGCCTGCACAGAAGGTGAATGAGAAAAATCCCATAAACTATCCACAATTGCTCAGGTAGTCTGTGGGACAGCTTGAAATTGCTCTCTTTAGTTCCAGCCCAGCGCTCTGAACGTTAATCCTTGCTTACCTTGCCCTCTCAGCTCACCACAGTACCTCTACCACCAAGAGTATTTCTACTACTACAAAAGAGTGTTGCCACTCCCAAGCCAGCCTGCAATATCATCCCTCTTCCACACTACTCCCCAGCCCCTTCTCCATGCATATGTAGCAAGTCTTCACGAGAGACTTCCCTACCACCAAATGTTATGTGCAATATGGAGCCACGTAAAACAAACACTGTCTGTGCTTGTAAGCAAAAAGACTGACAGACTGGCAGCCCTCAAAGGCTGAACAGGTTAAATGGAGCCACTCTGTTCTGTAAATGAAGGGCAAGACCAGCTTGAATACCACAGTCAGGCAAAAATTTATCATTGAAATCAGAGCTTATGTCACAATCACTTATGCAAAAAGAAACAGTAAAAAGAACAAGTCTACATGATTCAATATAATGCATGTGAGAGAAGAGGAATGTGAAGTGCTTGATACACACATGCATTCTTACAGCAGAAATGTGAAATTAGACAAGTAGCTCTGAGCCATACACCTAATGAAAACCTTTTTCTTACAGCTGCAGGTCTCATGGCTGGGCAGCTTTGCCAGCTGAGAAGGTACAAATGCCAAGTAAAGCTTCTCCCACAGCAGAGACATTCCCAGAGCTTTCTCCTGGATGAACTCTGGAGGGTTTAATGGAGAGCTGGCCTCACACTACACTTTCTCCCTCAGACCAAACCAAAGTGCTCTCATCTCCCACACTCAGACACTTATTTTCAGAAATCACTTTTCCTTAAAGGACCTGCTGTTTGTTTGAAATAGGACCTAGAGGTACAAAGGTCACGGAGAGAATGCAAGAGGAGCACACACAAAGATCACAATTGTTTGGGTTTCTCTCCTTCCCATATTTCAGTAGCCAGGTAACTGCTCTACCTGCATGCGGTAGGCTACAGACGACATCCTAAACCCTGCTTGCTCTAATTATGCAAGCATGAGCATACTAATTTGTATTTAAGTACAGCCCTTGTGCTCTCACCATTCACTAATGGGGAACAGCAGCAGCTGGCCTGTTTATAGCAGTCAGAAAGTGGTACCAGAAGGACCCGTGACCGTTAGCTAGGCAGAGAAGAGCAGGATGGGCACGCTTTCTCCTCTTCCTGAAGCTGCCAGATTGCACAACTGTGTGATTAACCTTTAGTCCAGTGATCATCAGGTCCTCCAACAGCAGAAGGAACAGAAAAACCTGTTTCCAGATGTTATTGTGGTAAGTACCATGTGCACGTACTGGGATTAAAGTCTCAAAGATCCGTTGCTACATTTCCTTTATCATCTGCTTTGTAAGACATAAAGAGCAAAAATAACAGATTCCATAACCTTAAAAACTTCCATAAAGCAACATGCTTGCATCTCAGAACTGCCAGAAAGCCTGCAGCCCACCAGGTTTCAGCAGAGAGGCTTGCTAGCCAGACCTTCTGCACACGAGTGGGAGCATAAAGTGGCAGATGCAGCTGGTGCTGAGCGTTCAGGGTGCTAGTCCCAGCCCTACTGTGAGCACATTAAACAAGTCATTTTACCTTTCTGGCTCAAGATCTGTGAAATGGAGACGTGGATGCTTCAGTACAAGAATTCAGATGAAGGAGTACGTTCAGGCAGGCTCTAAAATGCAACAGCACCAACTGCTAGGGACCTGAGACAGCCCCAAAGAGCTGCAAGAATATTTCACCTGCCTCCTTATTAGACTCTAGTTATTCCCAGAGGCAAGAGATACTAACTCCTCAGTGTCTCTTGCAGGGTTAGCCCAATGTGTTAGAGGGAACTGAAGTCAGCTGAGGTCAGGATGTCACCATCAGTGGCCTCAGTCATTCCCCTTGCAATTTAATATTCATTTTAAGGATTATTGGCAAATTTCAGAAAAATTTTTGCAAATTTTTGAAAAAAAAATCCCAGACAATTTT
>NW_008588466.1:12226-14989 GCF_000691845.1 Merops nubicus
TTTTTCAGAAGCTCACTACTCAAACAGTGAGAGAAATTTTTAATTCATGATCTTATTCTAGTGCTAAGCTAGTTCAGCCCCTGCTTTTCTTGTGCTAACACTGTTCTTCAGACTAAATAGCCCTTTTCCCTTTCTGCTCTATTTTTTGCTCAGTGTATTTGCAGAACTCAACTGCATCCCCTCTGTGTCTTGATTTTAGCAGGCCAAACAAAGCCAGCCTCTGCTGAGTCCCTGCTCCTGTGAGGGCTCACTCTCAATCCAAGAGGCAGAGCTGTAGCAGAAATGCCCAAACCTTTCTGCTGTTATAATCCTGGTACTTCCTAGGACTGGGTTCTTTTTTTTTCCTCCAGAAGCACGTGGTGAGTGTGTGCCTCAATTGTCAGGAAGAGTAAAACAGCACATGAAACAGGAGGTCACAGAAGTGTGGTGCCTTTTATAGAGTACACTGCTGTGTGTTATTATTTCCATTGCAAAAGAGGCAGCCAGAACATAGATAACACTTCTCCTTGCATAAAAACATCACAGTAAAGGACCTGGGTGCACAGGAGCTGCAAATCCCCAGCCAGGCTAAAGATTCTGCATGAGCTACGTCCTATGGAAACAGCAGCAGACTCACCAACTCTCCAGCCTTTGTCTTCAAGCACTGGGTGAGAAGCTTAGATTATCTCCATAGCTACCTCCAGTCCCTGACACACACCCATTCCTTAGGACACATTCCCTTCAGACATTAAAATGGAGGGAGGTCAGCAGAAGAAGAAACAGTAAACACTAAGCTTAGAAATTATATCACAGAGAAGAAGAGGGGAGAGCAACAAAGCACATGCCTGCCTACTGCACGCACCTGAAGGTACCACCACATTTACAGCAAGCCCCAGCTCCCCAGTCCCCAGCTGCAGGCTTGGCCTCTCCCTGGGGCTATGCCACCCCCCCCAGCATCTGCCACTGTGCCAATGACAGCAGCCACGGCAGGAATGAGCCCCCCACACCTGCACAGCTCTGGGAAGCAGCTGCCACCTCCCCTCACCCCCCTATGAGCTCTACACCTGCATCCAGCCATTCCTCCAGCAAGGGCTTGGCCCCTGCCACGGTCCCACCACCCCTGCTGATTTTCAGCTCCTCCTTTCCATCCCAGTTAGGTGGGACTCCTGATGCTGCTTCTGCTCCCAGGAATTCGAGCTTTGTTGCTTCATGTCTTTTTAACAAAGAAGGCACATCAACTGCAAGACACCAGTACCTTCCTCACAGAGGCCCTGCTGCACCAGCTGACTCTCTGGGGTGGCCAGCTTTGCTATGGCATCAGAAGAGGATGTGTGAGCATCCCAGGCAGGCAATTATTGGATGACTAGTCCATGTTCAAAAAAAGTTGCTTCCTAATCTTGTCAGATGCTGCTTGCTTTAAGCCCTGCAGCTCTAAGATATATTGATCACCATCTCCTTTTATCCTGCACAACAGAGCTGGCGTTTATTCTCAAATTCCTTGGCCATCCCTAATCCCTCTCACTTGACAACCTGAGTGATCTCTGGTGACACTGACTTCTGCTGCCCTAGTTAGGAAGGGTGTGCTTATGTATTTCTCCATTTCAAGCAACTGCCAGCTTGTCAGGAAAAAAACAGACCATTGGATGCAGCAGCCTCTGCCCCATGGTGGAGTCCATCTGATGCCTGTGTGTGCACAAGCCAGTGAGCCCTGCAACAGAGAGGGCTTTGCTGACCCTCAGGTTGCTGGGAAAGTACCATCCAAGTTTCTTGCAGTATGTCAGATGCTACTGAATGGAACAGCAGGGGCAGCAAGAAGATTGATCCTAACAAGCAGAGGCAAGTTTCCAGTTTTTTCACCTGTTCTAAGACCACTCTTACTTAGGAAGCTCAGAGAAGCCCAGCTCATATCTTCCACAAGAGAAGGTTAGTTACCACCAGCATACACTGCACACCCCCACTCCAAGCCTTGCCTTTTCCACCCAAGCCAAAAGAATATACTTCTGACTTCCACCCTCAGCAAGGCACCCAAGCCAAAAGAATATACTTCTGAATAAGAAAACCACACCCCAACCTTTTTAATCTCACAACCTAAACACACACGTTCAGGTTTCAACTTCCACCCCTTTTTTCATCAAGCCCAAGTAAGATAATTACTGTCTCCTGTGCCCACACAATTATTCACAGAGCACTGATTCTGCACCAGCCACTGTTTCTCCTACCTTGGGTGTGCTTTTCCACATCCAGCAACAGGCTGGAAATGTCCTGGTGGAAGTCCTTCCTCCAACTCCAGTGCTGCAGCTGGGTTCATTGCTCCACCCAGACACTGACACACAGGCTGGGCTATTGCACTTGGTGCTTCCTGAAGCAGCCCACAGCTTGTCTGGGCATCTTTTAAAAAAAGGCCAGTCTCAAAGTTTCAAATCCCATCTCAATCTGCCATAACTTTTACAGGATGCAGCAATCAGTATTATTCCAGTCCGGTGCATCCTATTGATTTATGAAGCAGTATGATAAGATTGTCAATGTTTTCTAGTCCAATCTTCACGTATTCTCACAGTTTTTAATTTTTTTGAGAGGAAGAAGAAAGGAAAAAAGCAGAAATTGCTGCTAGGTATTGAGCAGAGGCTTTCAACACCAAGACCTCCACTCTCTCCTCTGCTGATTGCACATAATCAAGAACTCAGGCAGGTGAGCGACCAGTCCAAACTGTTTGCTCCTCACATAAGCAATGGCACATACTGCAAGGCTGGGGGCTTACCCTAGGAAAAGAACATCACAGGCAGG
>NW_008588467.1:0-206 GCF_000691845.1 Merops nubicus
CTCTGCCTCCCCAGCGAAGCGGCCCCGTACCTGCCGGCCGAGGAGAAGTCTCCCCTCTTCTCCATCCAGCGGGAGGGCATCGACGACAACGGCGCCTTGTACAGGGTGAACAGGTCCGTGAGGGGGTTCCCGGGGTGGGGTCTGTGCTGCTGGGGCAGACTGGTTGAGACCCCTCGAGCTGGTTGGTCTGAGGGCTGGGTGGTAGC
>NW_008588468.1:0-2564 GCF_000691845.1 Merops nubicus
CCGGGGTTGGGGTTTTTTTTGGGGGGTTCAACCCACGCGCGGATCTCTCAGTCTTCATTTGGGGAAGAAAGGGAGTTTTTTTTGGTCCGGCTAATTCCAGGTTGCCGAGCCGCGGATTCCCAGCGCCGCCGTTGTGGGCGAGGAGGAGCCTTGGCGGTGACTCACCGGCCATCCCGGCGGCTTTGCACCCTCGCAGGAGCTCGGTAACGGGACGGATCCTCCCCTTTTACACCGGGGAGGGGATGATTTTGACTCCACTACCGGGCTCCTGAAGCTGTTTTGGTGGGGTTAAGTCACAGAGCTGGAAGAGCCCAACGTGACGGGACTCTCCGCGTGGGGTTGTTGACAACATCAGGTTCCATCTCCTGCTCCTTGGCAAAGCCCCGAGGACAGTTGCTCCTGTTCCAAGCAGCTGGATGCTTGGCTTTGGGTTTAAATTTGGGTGTAGGTTTGGGTATTTCTCGCCCAGAGTTTGACTTTCCCTGATCTTTGAGCTGTGATGGCAGGAGGGGAGGCGGCCGCTCGGTTGGGCTTTAAACCCTGGTGGCAATTTTGTCATGGGTCTTTTTGAGTTTAAAACGACACCAACAGAAGCCTCGTGGTGCTCATCACACAGTCAGTAGTTTCAGCAGAGCAAAAGCTGCTGTTGAAAGGTGTACAAAGGTGTTTAAAGGCCACGAAAGGGGTCGGTGGGATGACTCGTGGTGTCGTGGAGCTGGGGGCTGCAGGCTCAGCAGCATCCCCCCAGTGTAGCCAGCAAAACGTCCTCCTGGGATGTTCTCCGTGCAAAATGGGTTGGCCAACAGCTTGAGCTGAGGCTTTTTGGGGGGAATGGAGTGTTTAAAAGTCTTGAATGTATGTTTTCTTTGCTGAAGGAAAAAAACCTCCTTAGAGTGGGGACGATGGGGCAGCTCATGGTGTGTGTTTGAGGCTGGAAGGGGTGCAGAGAGGAGCTGTAGACCCAAATGCTTCCAGAGATGGGGAGCGTGGTCCTTGAGGTGCCTTCATGTGTTGGGTCAGGTTTCTGGTGAGAGTTATCATGTTCCTGGGGAGTCTTGGGGCTGCAGCAGGACGGGGCTTTGCTCCCTGGGATGGGGTAGGATGTGCCCGAGGGGTGTCCAGGCTTCAACTCTGCTCAAACTGGGAACTCACCTCCTCAAACAACAGAGGAATCGATTTCCCAGCAGGGTCAGACCCCTGAGGGGAGAAAATGAGGCAGAATCAGGCAAAATCCACCCTGGGGGGATGTGGGGAGGTGCTGATGCCGAGTGTCCCCTCACCCTGGGAGGATAGGGAGTGCCACAGCCAGCCTGGAAACTGCCGTGCCCCGATTCCAGCAGGTGAATTTGCCTCAGTTTGCTTTAATTTTCCACTGTTGTGTGGAATCTTTCACCCCTGGGCACGTGGGAGCCCCGAGTCCTCCCCCGTGGGCGGCCCTCGGGGAGGAGAAGTTGATGTTTAAGTGAAAACAAGGAGGAAAATTAACCTCTGCGTGCTCAATAATCATCCTGATTAATGATTTTGCTGTAACAATGCTTTTATTAGCTTAATAGATCATCCCCTCTCAGGGTTTGAGCCGTTGCTTTGCCTTCAGGCCCTACCAGAAAGTTTGGGGGATTGTAATTGAGCCTGAAAAACACAAACCCCTTTTCCTGAGAGGAAGCAATAAATGAGAGTGATGCTGCTGCGGGTCCAGCCCAGGCCTGGAGGAAGCTGCTGCCTTTCCCTTGGAGGCTTTGCTGGTTTTTTAGACAGCTCAGAGCTCTTGGTTCCTTGGGTGGCTGCCGAGAAGTCAAGTTGGAGACTAATCTGGGCGTTGAACTCGGCAGGGCTGGATTTAGAGCAAAGGGAAGCAGGTGGTTGGAAAAGAAGGGGAAGTTTTTATTTAGAAGCGGTTGCACGCACGAAAATCGTCACGTTTTGATAAACTCTGGCTGCCCCTCTTCCTCCACTGCTGCTCTTCCCCTGCTCTGGAGTCTGGAGGGATAGGGGGTGTTCTCAAGAAGGCCTTTTCCCTGCTGGAAACGCTCCCTTGGCAGGGCATGGTGGCCAAAAAAACCCCACAGGAGGCTTCTAAATGGGGCTTTCCCCACGCTCAGACCAAGCCCTGCGAGCTCTCTGCCCCCTCCAGCTTAACCACGGGGCAGCCCCTTGGGTCTTAATCACAAATATTCCTCTTTTTCCACAGATATTGTCTCAGATATTCCTCTTTTTGCCCTGTGCTCGGGCTCCTTTCTCCATCCTCGGCGCCCCTCCTTGGGTACTGAGATCACCAGTTTCCCTGCACCTTCCTTTTCCCCAGGGATAACTATTTTTACTGGTTTTTAGGAGGGGGAGGGGGGGTGGTTTCAGGCCCCCATGGGGTGGGGGCTGCGTGGTCCTGAGGGAGCTGAGGGACTGGGATGAAGGTGTGGGGTCAGGTCGGGTTCAGGGCGCCGGCGCTAATCCCAGCTCGGGGTTTTGGCACTTCTGGCACGTGTTAGGTAACCTGCTGCTGCTGGGTCAGGAGGGGAGGAGGGGAAAAAAAAACCCAAGGAACCTCCCTGCAGGACCTTCAGACACAG
>NW_008588468.1:2686-5129 GCF_000691845.1 Merops nubicus
CTCCAACCCCCCTGCAGGGAGCAGGGACAGCCCCAGCTAGAGCAGGGTGCTCAGAGCCTTCATCCTCCCCTGGGATGGTTGCAGGGATGGGGCAGCGCCCACCTCTCTGGGCAACCTGGCTCTCACCACCCTCAACATCCAAAATCTCTCCCTTCTTTCTAGCCTAAATCTCCCTCTTTTAGTTTAAACCCATTCCCCCTTGTTGTGGTGCTACAAACCCTGCTCAAAACTCCATCCCCAGCTTTCTCCTGCATCCTGGAAGGCCACCAGAAGGTCTCCCTGGATTAGAGATTAACCAAACCTGTTTTTTTCCCCCCCTCACTGCCCTGTCTGGGAGGCAGAACCGGCCGGGTTCTCTCCTGTGGCTCCTGGGGGTGCAGGTGGATGAACCCCAGGAGGACTCCTCCCCGTGCTCCAGGCTGCCTGCCTTTCACTCTCTGCTCTGCTGGGCGTGGTGGCCAAGCCAGAAATTCTGTTTGTGGACGGATCAAGGTTGTTACAGTCCAGAGCTGGGCGTGACTCGTGGCTCAGCCCCATCTCTGCATGGGAAATGTTGCTGTGCTCCAGCCCCAGGCTGAGCTGGGGGAAGAAATCCTGGATGGATTGCTAGAAATCCAGCAGAGATAGAGGAGGAACTCTGCGTGTGCCCCGTGGTGGGGTGGGGGCATGGCAAAGGTTGGAGTGGTGTAGAATTAGTGCATTGTTTGGGTTGGCAGAGAGCTTCCAGCTCCTGGAGTCCACCCAGGTCCCTCACCCCACATCTCCACGGCTTGGGAACCCCTCCAGGGGTGGGGACTCCACCACTGCCCTGGGCAGCCTGGCACAGCCCTGGGCAACCCTCCAGGGCAAGAAATTGTTCCTCAGGGGCAACTGAAACCTCCTCTGGGGAAACTTCAGACTGTTTCCTCTCGTCCTGTTGTCCCTTGGGAGCAGAGCCCAACCCCCCCCTGGCTCCAGGCTCCTGTCAGGAGGTGTCAGAGCCAGAAGGTCTCCCCTGAGCCTCCTTTGCTCCAGGCTCAGCACCCCCAGCTCCCTCAGCTGCTCCTCCCCACACTTGCCCTCTAGACCCTTCCCCAGCAGCTCCGTTGCCCTTCTCTGCCCACGCTCCAGCCCCTCAAGCTCCTTCCTGGAGTGAGGACATGTGGTGTCAGGCTTTGCTGCTGCTGTTTCCTCCTGCATTAAAAACCATCCGTGGTGTGAGCTCATCGTTAGGTCTTGTGGTTTCTGCCTCTCCAAGACCTCCCAGATACTCTGGTCCATCCCTTCTCCATCACCTTCCTCATTCCCAACCCTACCCTGCCTCTAAAGCTGCTGCTGCCTCCACGCTGTGACATCAGCCTGCCCAAAATCCTAAGAAAAAGAAGAGTTTTTTAGTGACTAGGCTGAGAAATGCAGCTCCCAGGCCCAAACTCTTGTTTAAAATCCCCATCTCTGGGGCGTGAAGTTTATTTAAATGCTCTTGAAGATGAAAGTCCTCTTTGGTCGTTGGTGTCTTTTTCTGATGTGGACTTAAAAAGCCCAAGTTTCAAACCCAGCCAGGCTGCACGTGGGCTTCTGATGCAAAAGGAAACGTTCTCCTTGGGCTGGGGAGCTGCCCAAAATAGTTTGGGCCATTGGAGACAATTTGGGAACCTCCCAGAGCCTGATCCTGGTCCTGGCACCACCTCTGGGACCTGGTGGGGGTGTTGTAGGCACCCCCCTGTCTGAAACACAGCACCCAGACTGGCTGTGGAAAAAAAACCTCAAGTTTTGTTTCTTTTTTTATATTGAAGAACTGAAGATTTCATGTTCTGCTGCTGGTTTGGATGATCTCAGTGTCTAAAAACCTGAGCAGTGGAAGGCAGCAGGACCAGGAAGGCTCCTGAAGATCCATCCCCAGCAGGCTCCTGGTTCTAAATGTGCCTTTTCTGTGCTGGCCTGGGGCCGAGCAGAGACCAGGGAAGGGTCAGTCCTGTGGCAAACCCGGGCTGAAACCTCGTGTTGGTCCATAAAAAGCTTCTCCCCCAGGGGGTTGTCTCCTCCCTGGGCTGGTGCTGGTGGTTCCTCCCCCCTTGGCTCCAGGAGGACCACGCTGGGCAGGTCTGACGGCGTGTTGAGGCACGACAGAGGAACAGGGTGAAGAATTTCCAGCAGAGATGAACTCAGTCATCCTTTCTGGCCAGGGCAATAAAAATAAACCCAAAACCATCAGCAAACCTCAGTGAATCAGCCTGGAACCATTTGTAGGCAGCTCTACGAGTCACCTCCAGGTCCCTCCCAAAGTCACCACCGGAGCTCCTGAGTTCTTCCTCCTCTTCCTTGGTGGGTTTAAGCAGCACCCCAGGGCTTTGATGTCTTGAGGAACATCTCATGGTGCACAGGGATTTGGTAACGACCTTGTGGCTTGGTTTTCAATGTTAGTTAAGCCAGATGGAGGCAGAAAGGTGTTAGACCTTGAGGGAGA
>NW_008588469.1:0-214 GCF_000691845.1 Merops nubicus
TGCTCCCGGCGTGGGTCCGGGTTTGCGGGTGAGGCGCGTCCAGCGCCGGAGCGGAGCAGAGCTGCGGTCTCGGAGCGGCGCCTGTGGCTGGTTCTATGAGCCTGACCAACGACTCCAAGCGGGACGTTCCCCACCCCCGCCGCAGGCCTTCACGGACCCCCTGCCATGGCATCGTGGCTGCCCAGGGGCCCACGGACACAGGCTGCGAAACGCC
>NW_008588469.1:232-14422 GCF_000691845.1 Merops nubicus
GAACCGCTAGATAAGCTAGTCAGACAGACACAAGCAGACAGATACGCAGGTAGGCAGGCAGGTACTAAGCATACATGTTCTACAGCAACTTTACTCTGCTTTTTATCCCGTGCAGTGCAGAGCTGGGACGCTTGTTTCAAAAATGTAATCTGTATGAATGCACAAGAAATTAAAAATTGCCATCCATCCTGATAAGAATTTCACTTGATATTTCACCCTGAAAGCGGGGCATTCACAGTACCCAAACGTCTTCATGTTTTGTGGGAAATTCTCTGCTCGTGGAGGACCGGGATCTCCACCTTCTCTACTCCGGGAAGTACCTGCCTGTTGTGCGCTGTTCCCCAAGCAGCCCATTGAAGCAAACTGCTATCTGGATTTAACAGAAAGGAGGTCAAAAACAGAGAGCTGTGAATCTTAATTTCACAGAACAGATACCAGGGCTGAGACTTGCCTTGAGGTCTACACCGTTCCTCGGCTAATAACCCTAAATACTAAAACATTCTTCCACAGATACCTTGGTTGGTGTAAGCTCATGGAAAGCATAAAGTTAGTACAATTGAACTGTTCTAACTGAAGGAAAGACTCCCTCATGTAATTTCTTCTAATTGTTTTAGCGAGAGACATACTGCCTTACAACCACTTTTCAGAAATTATTTCAAAGGCAGCAGCAGTAAATCGATTTTGACAAAATAAGCCATTAAATGTGATTGAGAACAGGTTTAGTTTATGGAGTCCCATCATTTTCCAACATCTTGGGCAAGTCTCATGATTCTCACAGGTAACTGGGTGTAAAGCTCTGCTCTTGAACACCTTAGTCTCCTCAGTGTTTCCTGTGATGCCAGCCCTACTTTAGTCCCACGCATGTTCAACAAATTTCTGTCATCAACATTAATCCTCTGCATACCAAATCTGCATTTTTTTTTCAGAAGTGGAAGTGCTGATGTCCATTATTTTGTGAATACTGAGTTTTACCTAAAAGGTCATGTTTTCATTAGAAAATATTTCACTGAATAAATAGTGATTACTTGAATTTGTTCCTTTTCCTGTCAAGCTAGGTCATACCCTAGAACGATAAAAATAATTTACAGATTACAGCTCTGTAAATCTGGTGTTTTGTTAACAGATTTCCATTTTATGCAAGTTATTTTGTTTAAAAGATTGTAAACAGAGATGGTGGTTTTAGAGCAAAGATAACCTTCATTTCAGTATGGCTGTAGTTGAAGAGGAACCTACCAAGGTTGCTATCAGACACCAGAGCCCTCCCCAGTTCTAAGCAGATAAGGGCAAACTTCATAGATATCACAGGCCAGGTACATTCTCTTCAAAACACCAAAGTAGTTTTAAAGTATGTCTCAGACAGCAACACCCAGACAAGCTACATTAGAACTAATTTTAGTAATCTGAGGTAATTAAGTAGAAGTCTCTACTGAAATGTTCACCAAGAACATAGATGTGACTACAGTAGAGTATTTTTACTGAAGCCTCAGAAAAAGACACCAAAAGATAGGAGTCACTAGACTACCTATGCCTGCCTAGATAGGCAGCTTCTGACTCCAGCCTGATGGGGAAAAGGTTTCCTAGGTTGTAAGAGGTACTGGAAGCGGTCAGAAATAGTTTAGATTGGTGGTTCAGGTCAGGAAGCCCAGCCACTACTGCAGGAAGTGCTTTGACATCTGAGCAGAATCGGTCTGGAATCCTAAATGTGTGGCACAAACCACAAGGCAAATTAAAACTTTGGAATTAAAAGTGTTATTCAGACCTCTGGCACAAACAGTTAGAACACAAAAATAGAAGCTAGGCAAGCTTATTCTGGTACCAGCTCAGAGCATGGGCAGTAAATAGCAGGTATTGTAGTTTTTCAGTTCAGGAAAGTCCCATTCTGACCAGAAGGCTCAAAACTAGCAGCTCCTGTGAGATCAAAGGACAACTCTGCTGGAAGCCTTACCACCCAGAGCTTTAGAAAATCTCTTTCACACTGCACACTGTTGGGGAATAAATAAAATTGGCAAGAATGTATAAACCAGAAAGTTTCCTGAACACAGAATAGTCCATTTTTGCTCCATGCAAGGGATTATGCTTTCACAGTTGGCAAAAGCAAACAGTAAACATCGCACCGGAGTTTTGTTTTGACTGAATTGAGACTTCTCCCATTTTAATATTTTGCTACCAGCACTCATGGTTTAGTATTTTTATTACATAAAGTGTCAGTTGCTCATATCAGTGTTCCTAGTCGCCCAATACAAAATACAAGCTTTCAAACACATGACTTCCAGGAATGCTTCTGGCTTGTAGCATTTGACAGAGAATGTGACCGTTCAAGCACCATGGATTCCCGCAGATGAACAGAATTGCATAATTTATACAAAAGCAGAGTGCATTAATGAGCACAAAAGCAGAAAGCACTGTATTTACTGTGATGCGTCACCTGAAAAACAAAACAAAATCAAATCAGAGAAAAGCGTGATATTTAAATAAAGCTTCAGAGCTTTCAGTGCACTTTTATTAGATTTATCATGACTTCATGTTGCGCTGGATGGAAAAACCTTCATCGACTACTGCTGGAAAAAGATCAGCTCAGTCAAGGAAAGCAAGCATGCACGCGAGTCCTCTGTCTGAGACAAGAACAGACAAACTGACGTCATTGTTAGAAGACAAATAATGTTGACTGCATAGCAACCTGGCAGCTGTCTCAGGAGGCCGCTGGGATGTCTGGCCTAGCACACTAATGAGACTAGCAAATTTTGGTGAAACTCAAAACCAAGGTGCGGGTTGTTGTGCGGGTTTGGTGTTGTTTTCTTTTTCAGAAATCTGGTTCCATATATTGCAGTTATGAAGCGTGAAAAGTAATACTTGGAAAGCGCAAGTGAAGAGAGAAAAAACGATTGAGTTTTTTAAGTAAACAGTAACATGTTCTCTAGCAAATAGCTGGCCTATTGATCTCAGGCTTTTATGTCAAACAAGAACGCAGACAAATATGTAAAACATTAACTAATAGCAAGAGGGTGAAACAGTTTATAGCCAAACAGGTTAAAATATTTTCATAATCATTTAAAATGTACATCTACACTTTTTTTTTTTACTTTCTCTTAAAATATTGTTATATATTTATACATCAAGAGTTCTTTTTTCTACATAAATTTTTTTTTTTTTGAAATGTAATTTTAAATTGTTAATAAAAACCTTGAAACTTCTGAAATAGTCATGATAGCCTTAAAAAATACTTCTCTGGGTAACTTCCATCCATTAACTCTACTGACTTCATATCCAACATTCAACTATATGTGAAGTATGCTCTCCAGATTCTCACAGTAAGACGGACACTCAACAGCACCAGAGAGGAGATGGAGAATTTTTTATTCTTGTTGTTAAAAAGAAAAGGTTAAATACTAATACCACTGAAGAAATATGCCCACCAAAGTTATATACTGCCTGGTCCATTTTGTTCTAAATTATTATTTCTGAAATAATTCATACTTTAAAAGCAAATACTTGTAGTATTCAACATAAAAGGTATTTATGCCACCTGCTTATAAGCATATGATGCATACTTAAGTTCTTTATGGTATTTTTAGGGACAAATAACTGAATTGTAATGCATAACCTCACAAATCAGAACACTTGAACTTATAATTTTGTCCTCCATTTTACAGTGACTAGCTTTAGAGTTTTATTTTTTAAAAGGGACTATGTAGCATTTTAATGCTGAAGAAACTAACTGAATGTTATTTGTTCAATCAAACCAGTCACAAGCAAAGAATCATGACTGAAGCAATAGATCTTAAATGTTTGGGAGAGTATCTAAAAAATTGCATAGATTAATATACTACCTGCTATTATTTTGCAATGACAAAGTCTGTATAAATAATGTGCCTTCATTGTGCAATTACTTGTGCAATATTGCAACAGCTAAGGTAATCTTGTGCTATTTGCTCAGTAGAAAATTCCCATTTGAGGATTCACGAGTTTCTTCATAACTGTCAAGCAATGGGAGTCAGGAATTTCTACAGATCTTCTGTGTTCCAGAACTCAAACGACAAATGACAGATTAAAAAGTTACACAGTGAGTTTTTTTCCCCCCCCCAGTTCAGCACAAATCATCTTGCCCAATTCCAAAAAATACCTTTTGTTGCTCCATCATCCCCTGTCCCCTTCACCCTGCAAATGGAACATGCATTGCTAAGAAAAGAGACCACATCAAACACTTTAAAATATTACAATCATTCAAAATCTTAGCTAGCACTGTAGATAGTGAAATATGGGCAAAACATTTAAAGTGTGTGTTTTTTTAAAAGGCAGCTTTTCATGACAACTGCACATGACGAGTTTTCAACATCTGAAGTTCTCAAAGATAAGCATTGTATGTCAGATTCTACTACCCAATTTCCCAGACTTCACTACCTCAATTTCAGAAGTTTCTTTTAAATCAGGACTGACAGAAGCACATGAGTGTGAAAAAAAATATCATAAATTTTTAGGAAATGAAATAAAAATTCACTCCCCTTGTTGAACCAAACACCCTAGGATTAAACACTAAACAAAACTATTTTAAGCTTTGCATTTGCAAGAATGAAACATTCCATATTGCTGAAAAACACCTCTTAAAATTTACTTAAATGTTTAACATCTTCCTTATCTCTATATCCCTTCCTAATGTGTTTGATTTTACAGAACTCCCATTTATATACAGCATAGTAGTTAGTAAAGGAAATATAATTTTTATATTAAGGCTGTTGACTGACTGCCTTCTCATGGCTCTCAGACAAGTGTACAAACACAAAGATACTGCTTTATTTTTCAGGGTTGCACTGAAGTGCCTTTTTTCTTTTTGCCTTTTTTTTTTTTTACTGGGAATAATAAATTACTTTCTATTCCACAGGAAGCAAACCAAAACCCATGTTACTCTGTTCAATAGTTTGGAAGCTGCAGCTCAACCTTCGGTGGAAAAGGAGAGAGACAAGCTGGGGGGGGAAGAAACCTCGAGAGTTTTAAAACGATTATATTTTTAGGTTTATGGTCTCATATTTCTCTAGGTCCTGAGAGCAAATGAATTGTGTTGGTCTAGAAATTCTCTAGAGGTCCCTTTTAATGTGTATTATTCTATAATCTGCAATCATATCTAAATACAGCCATTCTTCCTTATTTTATGCTATTTCTTGTAGAGATGTTTCTGGGCTCTTTTTCAAATCCAAAAACTTCCACTACCTTTGGGAATGTCATACCCACACAGTTAAGCAGGAATTGATGTTTGCCCTAAACCCATTCTTTCCACTTCAATTGCAATACACTGGAAATAAACACTAGGAAAAGATTTGTACTCAAACGAATTTTATTAGTTGAAATAGGTTATAAGTGAGACATATGATAAAGAATAGAAACCATAAGCCAGGAATCCTTTGTATATAGTACAAACGGAAGGGTATCATTCTCCCAGTGCAGTGCATGTTTCAAAAAAAAAAAAAAAAAAAAAAAAAAAGATGCAAGCAAAACAGAATACTAAAGAATACTAAACAGCGTGCAATGCTTTAAGAGGCTACAAACTCTACTTGACAAAAAATTCACAGAGTATAGTGAGGCATCCAGAATTTATTATTTTTAATCTTGTTAGGTCTAAAGGACAATCCAAACATTTCAGAAGCATTTCAAATGCTGGCAACACTTTGGATATTTTCTTGTATTTCAGAGCCAGATCCTACAGTATCAGTTCCAGAGAGGTTTACTGTCTGCAGTCCACTTTGGTCTCCTCTTGTGCTATCACTTGGAATTGCCATTTCATTTGCTCTAGGGATGCATTTCTTCAAGGAACAATTCTAGCTTTTTTCACCAGAAGGACCACTGGATATTCCACTACCGTTACTATTACCATGTACACTGGAATCAGGTGAATGCAGACTGGTAACCAATTGTCTTCCTGAGTGATGATGTTCTTTTGCCTGTTCATGTTGTTTGACTCTCCTCTCAGATGATGTTGGAGTGCTGTGTCGAGGCTTATCCTCTTTATTTTGGTTCATAGTTTGAGCTTCATTTTCATTCCATGAGGCTGGCTGATACTGCTGCCCAGCAAGAGGAAGCTCTTGCATTTCTCTAAGAGGAGAGAAGGCATCATCCACAACCATCTGGGATTGGAACATACCAGGAAGAGAAACTTCGATGTCTCCAGCTCTGTTCTGAAATAAAGAGATTCCAGTGAAGATACTAATGCAACCAGAGGGGGGAAAAAAAAAAAACAAAACCACCAAAAAACCAACCAAACCAACAGTATTGCAACTGCCATATACTAAAACCCACATAGCAAGACAGTTCTTTACATAATGCATAAAAGATACAGAGGTAATAACAATCACACAACCTTTCTGACCTTTCAAAGTAAGCAAGTTACAGAAGTTTGCTAGGGTGAAAATGATGCAGAGTAGGCACATTACAGTTTCACATCTAGCTTGAACTTTACACTGCAAAAGTGTGTCTGTTAAACTCTGCTAAGCAGCCAAAGCCTAGTCATGCCAATCATTCTGAAATACTTGCAATTCATTATGTTTACTGACAGTTCACAGTAGTGTTGTCTGAGTAGTCTTATCCTACAATACCCAGCTGCATCAAGAACCCAAACCAACCAGTACTAGGAGATACATATGAGTGCAGTGTGTTGAAGCGTTCTTGTAATCATCCTTTGCCACGCATACTTAAACCACTTTAGCTCAGGCTCCTGAGTGTAGCTGAATTTGAAAAGCGATTATTCAAACAACCTGCACAAACAAGTCAGTGACCCAGTGCAGAGGAGTCCATCAGCAACAAGTGCTGTGGCAAGCTGAAGTATAACAGGTGTCAAAGAAGCTACAAGGAGAATGGATCCAGTACTCCAAATAATTTTAGCAGACTGGAAATTGCATTCACACCATTAAAAAGAGCCCCAACACTTTTTACCATCGTGTTTTAGAAGCTCATGGTGTTCTTGAGGAATTTGGAACATTTAACAAGGAAGACATTGGGTATAAGAAACATACTAGAATGCAGAATCAGAGTTTTATCCAACTTGAACAAGGTCATAGGCTGTCAGTATCCTGCATTTTAATTACCTTAAACTTAAGCCTTCTCTTTTTGTTTGTCTGGTTTTGGTTTTTACAGACACTTTAGTATCTCCCTTGAAAACTCCAGGTTTTCTTTTTATTGACTTCAGCCTAGAAACTAAACCCCCATGTTGTTTGTATTGCAAATCTGCAGTTGCCTGAAATTCATGGTGTGGCACACGCAGCAATCTAAAAGGACTTCACATAGACATTGCCGTGACTTAAAAGAAAATTTGTACTTTTCAACAGGCATATTGTACTACCATCTACAATCAGAACAGGTTTTTTAAAAGCACGATACATCATTATTAAATGTTTCTAGAAAGCCTAGTCATGGTAATTCCCATTTTTAATGGATGCATACCACCATTAGAACTACATATTTCAGAATAAAAACCAACATAATTACCACCAACACTTGCTCTAGTAAATTACAAAAATACTATGTTTTAGTGGTAAGGCTTGAAAAGTTTATACTCATCACCAAACTGTTATGATCTGTATAAAATACATCTGCTGCAAAGGACTACAATAATAACTTCATGGATCATTTGGTAATCATTACTTGCAGTCTAAGGAGGGTAACAGCTGAAAACTACATTAAATAATATCAAATACGTTGCCACTAGCATTCCACCTATAGACTTACTTTGCTATTCTGGGTATGCTCTTGTCTTTCCTCTTCAAAAGACTTCTCCTTTAGCACGCCAGTAGGCATACTAAGAGCAGAATTCATTTGTGGGTGTCCCAAAAGACCAAAATCTGATTTGTCTATCCCAGCTAATGCAGCAAGTTGTCCAAGTCTGTAAAATCAAGTTTAATAGAAAATTACACAAAAAATTCTGACCCTGTGAAAGACCTAAACATTCAAAACCAGAAGAAGAAACAGACTCTGTCTGAAGCCTTGGAGACAGTTGTTCCATTATGCCCCAATAATAAAGATGAAAACAAGTAGCTAAAGGTAGCTGTTCTATCCTGAAGAGGGTAGATATAGATTATACGCAAGGAAGAAGTTCTTCACTATGAGGGTGGTGAGACACTGCACCGTGTTTCCCAGGGAACTTGTGGACGCTCCGTCACTGGAGTGGTTCAAGGCCAGGTTGGATCAGATGCAATCTGGCCTAGTGGGAGGTGTCCCTGCCCATGGGCAGGGAGACTCTAGCTAAATGATCTTTAAGGTTCCTTCCAATCCAAACCATTCTACGATTCTATGATTTTCCTATCTTTGTGCAAATTAGCCTGCAGGTTCAAAACTGCCAGGACTTTCCTCAGTGTTTTGAGGCTAAGAATGAAGTTCTCTCTCTTAGCATTGATCTCACAGCAGGACGCTGGCAAGCAGATTCCCTGTCAGGCAGAACAAAGACTAAAACTCTGTCATTCAGTCAGAAGACTGGTGCACATCTCCTAGACTAGCATGATCTCTAGCAGCCAAATCCAATTGCATGCTTCACAGAATCAGTCATGCTGTTTCACCTGCCAGCTTACAAGTTGGCCACACCTACAACTTTGGTGTTTTAAGGCTCTATAAGAAGGGGGAAGTTGCAGCCACTAATTGATAGAACAGCATATTATATAGAGAAGCTTATTGAGAAGAGCAGTCTTTGTCACTGGGATTCAGTAACTCTCAGAGCAGCTCCCTATTACCATAAATAGACAAAGTCCCTATCTGATTTTTATGTAGCAAAAATGTGTTTTTCCAAGCACTTTTTGGAAAAAAAGTTTGAAATGAATTCTAAAAGTAATAACAACTCTACGAATTGATTGGCACAAGATTACAACCCAGCAGCCTCAGGGTGAGCTTCACATTAAGCTATATTAATACAGTTTGGAGGTGGATGGAAGCAGGAGGCATGAAGGGCAAATAAACCTTTTGCCATTTTCTCTGAACAAGCAAAGTAGACTACAGTTTACCTTCATACAATTCTTTCATTCTCCTGGATGAGATTGCCACGGTTGGCTACATAAGCTTTCTAAGCTAGGTTTGAGAACTTGAGCTGAAACTCTGACAAATGGGCAGGATGAACTATCCTATGGGAAATTGCAGGTACAGTGGGAGAGTCTTAAGACAAACTCTGATCAGTATTCTCTAAAATATTTCAAGTAATAATAAAGAATGCAGAATTTAAGTACAGAGGCCAGATTCATCCACCTAGATTTCTGTACTTCAGTTAATACAAAGGGACGCAAGGCAACAGGACACTTTCTAAAGCCAGTTCAGCTGCATTTTGAGCCTTTTGTATCACAGGAATGCTAAGAGCCACAGATGACCCAACAAAGACTTGAAAATGTCCCTTCTCTTTTGGAATAGGCTTCCTGAAAATCTTTCCCAACTGATATAGGAATTCAGCTGGACAGTGCTTGGATCATGCTTTTGCTGCTGAGAAACTACTGAACAATATGTACATAGTTAAATTTTCTCCCCTTGATTTTTGTGAGTACAGTCCTAGCGATCTGGTGTGGAGAAGGCATCATACTTCATTGGGAAGACAGTTTTGGAAAGATCTCAGCAGTTAACAGGAAGTTTAAGTGATAACCTACCCGGCATCCTTAAGGAGGTCTAAAAAAGCATGAAACTTTTTGAAGGAGTTCTCAATGCTGCCTAGAACACTTTCATCTTCCAAAATCCTGTTGGTTGCTGACTGTGCATGAAGAGACTCAGATAGGGAGACATTTAGATGCCTTAATCTTGCATTTTCATCTGCCAGCTACATAAAAAGAAAGGAAAAAAGTAAAAAAAAGTTTCTATCATTGCCACTTAAAAAAAAACCACAACACACAAAATACCCAAACCTACTTTTGCAAGCCTACAGAGCAGTATCACAAACAGAAAGACCCAAAATAACTGATATAGAACTTCCTATACCAGAAATATTCAGGCCACTGTTACATGGAGCTCTGTGGGGGTCTGTTTATCCCGTTGGAATTCTGTGCTACTACAGTGAAACTGCCACAGGCCCTTCAAACTGCTGCCCCAGCACCACCTTCAGCACGTGCAGCATGTTGCAGAGCAAGTGCAAAGAAAAAAAAAATAGCTTTCACATCATCCTCTTTTGCATGAATTATATGACACATCAGCAGGCAAAAAAATTTCACTAGTAAAAAATCTTAATGGAGGCCCATGCTCTCCTTACATTGACCTTTCTGTATCAGATTGATACACCCAATGTATCACACTGGACATTAATATACCAAAGTTTTATGACAATTGTAGGATATACAGGAGTTTGTATTGGAGGGAAACATTAACTCAAGCACTCATTTGAGATTACAGCTATGCAATCGCTGCTATCACAGGCTTTCCTGTGATAGCTTTTTCTTCTTTCATCTTTCATGAGAGGACAAAAAATAGGAGATCTGTGTAGTACACTGTGTCTATCAAGCTAGCAGCAAAATGATGAATTTGAGAGATTACTGCTACTAAGCATCTTGGCCCAGAAGAAGGAATAAATTATGTCCAAAGCAGTCTAGCACGACAGAGAAAGATTTCTCACAGTGGCTGTTTAGCCTAAAGAGTGTGTAAGTATTCCAACAACATTTATCCAGCACAGCCCACTGCTGCACATTGCCTTACAGAAGGACAGGGATGGCCACTTTGGATGAGTACGATGAACCCTGTAGAATGCAGAGTCCTTTGTGGATATCTGCTCCCTGTACTGTGAGTTACCACTTGTTCCTCAAGTTCCAAAGGGTGCCACCACCACCATTCCACTCCAGATCACATCTGCTAACCAAATCAATTTGTTTACACTATCTTACACTCAACTCCATTACAGGAAATTCTGCTTATTGATGCAAAAGAATAATATTTTTATGTCACCTACCACAGATGGGAGGAGACAGACCTTGCAATTTAACTGTGGCAAGTTGGGAGTTTAATTCTGTCATAATATGCAGCAACTGACAGCTGTGGCCAAGTTGCTATGGAGAAACCCAACATTTTTATTGCCTGCAGAAACAACACTTAGAAATCAAATGGGCAATCCAAATTAAACAACATTTGCAATAAACAGCTTTTCAGTACGAGTTATGATAAGAAAGTAGGAGACTTCAGGGAACTATCTATCTGCTTCAAACTGCAAACAGATTTAATCACTCTCTCAAGAAATGATCTGGGGCATCCCGAGTTTTAAGTAATACACCAAATGAATGAAACACATTGAAAGAGCAGCTTGACCTGGAGTTCAAGGCTCTGGAATAGCATCAGGAGAACAAACACACATTACCAAACACAGATTTCATCATTGCCCTTAGGCTAGTAAATGATCCATATGACTTTGAACCAAAACTCTGGAAGCTACATTATTAGAGGTCATTGATAATTACTCCTAATGAAGCAAGAGGGTAGTTTGATTGGTTCCCTCTTTAAAAGTTAAGACGATTAACAGTTAAATATCATTACCTCCATTATCCGTTTCTCAGCCTTTACTCTGGTTCTTTGTTCTTCTTTTAATTTTTCCATGCATTCTTCCAGCTTCAGCTATCAAAGCACAGATAAACTACGATGAACTTTATTTCAAAACATCAGCTGAACATGCAATACTATAGAAAACCTCAATATGTCAAATTAATACGTAGCACACAGCATTCCAAGAAGTAGCTCATCTTCTACAAAAACACGAGAGGTCTACCAATACATAAATCTAGGATGCAGTAAATTAATAAAGGAAAGCAGAAATTAGCATGATTTCACTTCACAGATTTGCAATATAGCAATAAATACCTCAAGATTACAGCACAAGAATCTTGGGCCTGTGACATTACCATCAAGAATATAAGTTCTCCTCTTTTGCCTTTTCAAACCTCATTTCTAACGAAATACATCTACCTCATCAAAAGTTCAAACTGGGCTTTAAAAAAAACCCTTAGTGGCCATAGACTTAGATTTTCAGAATGTATTCTTCAATAGGAATTTTTGTTCTGGCATTCCTTAACACAGTCTTCTGGTTCCAAAGGTGAAAACTTTTAAAATTATCAAGCTGCTCTGTTTTTCAGAGGGTAACCTCTATGAACTAACGGTACCCAAAGCTTCTTCACTTCTCTGTAAACCCCCAATACAGGCACATATGTGTAACTTGAGAGACTGCTTCTGGTACACATCCTGTCAATCAGTTCTACATAGGAGCAAAGATCCAAGTAGTACTGAAATCCCTTCTTTACTATCAAAAGCTTGCTCAAAAGCATACTACTGCACATTAGACAAGCAATTAACTGAGAAAACTGGTTTGCAACAGCACACCTAGTAAAAAAAAAAAAAAATCTTTCTGCAATACAAAGAGGTCCTCACAAGTCTTGTAGGCAGCAAGGGACTTCTACATCTGATTCAAGGATGCAGGCTCTAAAATATTCCAGATACAGCACTTCCATGCCTCAAAGATTATGGGTCTGTCACTACCATCCAGTGAAGTTCACTCCTAAAATCCCTAGACCAGCATCAAGCAAGCTAACCCTGTGACTACAAAGCTAGTCTTTGTAGTCTAACAATTCTTTATCATCTTAACATCTTATTGTATATCTTTAGCATCTGAACACACAAGAAAGACTCTCAGAGGTTAGAAGGTGTAGGAAAACCACAGTTTAAAGACAGTATTTGCAAAGAGATTTAACAGCCTCTAACCACCACAATGTAACAGAATTGCCTCCAGGCACAGGATGAAGTGGAAATCTCTAAGGAGAACCCTCAAAAAATACCCCAATCCTACTGCCATCTACCTCAGAAGATGTGGAAATAACACAACCCAGAAATCCTTTTACAGCTACAGGAGCACGGCACAGCAAGTTGTGACCATAATGTTCCACATTCACAGCTTGACATGTCAGCTGGAATGCTGTACTGTGGCTTTAAAGGTCAGTCATAGGGATCACAGACTTTAAGAACTCTTACAGTTCCATTTATAGTGTATACACACATATGTATATATGTATTTTAAAGTTTCCAGGGTTCAGACTTTTCTGGCAAGCAACTTCCACTTCAGAAACCTTAGTTCTATAGTATTTTTGTTGTGGACAGATTTTAGACAAGTCTAATGGTGACAGCACTGACTTTTTTCCTCAGATTGCTGGTTTGGATTGCCAAGATTTTTTTTAAACAGAAATTGGGAGGGTTTGTAGTTTTATTTAAACTTGATTTATCACACTGTGGATGTACACAACATTTCATGGATATGGGGAGACTTCACAAATAAAAAGACAAACACTGCAGCTACATCTCACAAGCAGTACCAGAAGAACACATCTGAAGATGCCTTGCACCTGTGCAAACATGCCTGTCACTATTAATTACAAGTATTGTATGCTTTATTCTTTCATTTGCTTTTGAGAAATTCACAAGCTTACACACCCTCTAGTTTTTGTGCAGAAAAAAAATTATAATAAAGAGAGAGCTAAATAGACATCCAAGCTACAAGCACTGTAGTCCAGAAAGGCAGCACTGACAGCCTTTAAGATGAATAGCAAATACACCTGTAGCCTGTAGAAATATATGCAGTATGATGACTCGACACTAGACAGAGGTATAAAAATGAAGTTTAAAAACTAAAAATATTAGAAAGCCTGTAGTAACTCATTAACTGTGTTCTTCTACTTGACCACATTGTTGCTCTTAGTTTTAAAAAAGAGTTATAGTGCAATTTCTACTTCTATATAATTCATGTGGTAGTAATGTGTAGGAAGAGCTACCCTGCTAACTATATAAAGGGTGAAGTTCACCATTCATCAGATAATATTTCAAAATCTGGGCGAGATTTTGAAATATTATCTCTCAGCTACAGTCTTCAGAGGAAATTCTGACATTACATATTCCTTCCAGCAAAAATATTTAGCAGTTCTAATTTTACATTTAAGCAGAAAATAAGCTTTTCATTAGCCAAGGGAATTAAAAAAAAAAAAAAAACACGCATGCACAACTAGTATCATTTCACTAAGCAACACACAAAGTCACTTTTTGAGCAGAAGGATACAGAGTTGTTCTCTAGGACTTGCATACAAAGTGAAAGTCTGGTCATTTAATCATATCAAGGGACATCCAAGGAGTTTGTCTGGCACAGTGGCAGCTTAAAGATTTCCCAGCTCTTACTCTTTATTCCCACACTACAATCCCATTATGAGAAATAATTGAGACCCAAACTAAGGT
>NW_008588470.1:0-12746 GCF_000691845.1 Merops nubicus
CCCGCCCCCGCCCCGTGCTCCACTCCCTGGCGTTCCTGGAGCCCCGGTGGCAAGGAACGGCCTCCCAGGTACAACCCTAACTTGTCATTCCTGTCGCACTCTCTACATGGTCTTCAGGAGAACTGTGAACTCTGAAACTTAGTGACGGTATTCGGTAATGGTGAGGCCACAGCTTGAGTCCTGGGGTCATTTTTTGGGCACCACAGTATAAGAAGGACATTGGGGGACTGGAGCGGGTTCAGAGAATGGCAACAAAGCTGGTGAAGGGTCTGGGGAACATGGCTTGTGTGGAGTGACTGAGGGACCTGGGGGTGTTTAGTCTGGAGAAGAGGAGGCTGAGAGGAGACTTTCTGGCTCTCTACAACTCCCTGAAAGGAGGCTGGAGTGAGGGTGGGGGTTGGTCTCTTCTCCCAGGTTACTAGCGATAGGATGAGAGGAAATGGACTCAAGTTGCACCAGGGGAGGTTTTGGCTGGATATTCGGAAGAATTTCTTTCCTGACAGAGTGGCGAGGCCTTGGACCAGGCTGCCCAGGGAGGTTGGTAGAGTCACTGTCCCTGGAGGGGTTCAAAAACTGTGTAGATGTGGCACTTGGGGACATGGTTTAATGGTCATGGTAGTGGTGGGTGATGGTTGGACTTGATGATCTTGGAGGTCTTTTCCAAACTTTATGATTCTATGATTTTATGGTGACTGTGGCTTCAGGAACTACATCTCTACTACCCAAAAAGATGAAGCAGTGGCTGCAATCTCTCTAAGTTGCTTGCCTGAAGGAAAAGAGGTTGCAGCAGGCTCCTTTGGCTTTAAAATCCTAAAAACAGACCCCAGGTTCAAAATCAGAGACCTGATTGTGTCTTGTCCCTTGCTGGGAAACCGAAACAGCTTTCAGAGATGATCCCCTAGAGAAAGTGAACAAAATCATGGATGTTTTAAATGTGTCTCTGACATAACTAATGAGGTGCTTCCCAAACAGTCAGCAAAGATGGCAGTTGTTGGGCCTAAGCACAAAGACAAGGTTCTTGACCAGCCCCAGGAGGGAGTGGCTCTTTGTGAGGAGAGCCACCTAAAGATACTGGAGTTGCAGGGTTCCTGTCTCTTCTGGTTGACTAGCTAAGCAACCTCCAGGGACCACCTCAGAACTTAGGGCTCTAAAATTGGGGGTTGCAGGTGCCTCTGCATCCCCATCATGTTCCTCAGAGTACTGCCCTCTTCCCACCCACTCTCATCGTGGTGTGCCATTGAGACTGATGTGTGGCACTTTGACTCATCTTGGACACTGCCCAGACAGGACAGAGATCACTCTGTTTACTTGTAAAAGCTTTTTGCACATCTGGTGATCTTCAGTAGCCGTCTTTGGACTGGCTTGTAGGTCAACCAGCCCTTGGACAAGCCTTAGCTTTCTAACAGTTCCAGCATTTTAAAGCAGTCTGTAAATTGCTTTTATTGCTACATTTTCCCCATGGTAGTTGACTACTTAATAGTACTGTTAGGTAGGAATCCAAAGCATGTGGCAGTGCTATATATAGTTATATAGCCAATGTCTGCATTTTAGGAGCAACCACAAGAGAGATGCAGAGCAGCCTCAAGGAACACCTCTTCCCACTGCAGATCAGAGATGCCACACGGCTTCTCCATCTTATTCAAGCCCGAGCTATCTGCCAGGTGGCCAAGGGGACAACTCTATGCAGAACCAGAGTGATTTTCTATCCTCACTTAGAATGACAATGTTTATTTGCCATCAAGAGCCCAACTAGTGTTGCTGTTACATAAGCCAGGCCCTGATTTAAGCCTTAAGCAAGGTATCAGCTTTGTGTAGGCAACCTGAAATAATTGACAACGTAACAAATCCCAGGCTCATTCCAATAGCTATTTCAAAGATGGCCTAATAGGCTTGACACCTACAAAAGTATTTTTACTTCCCTGCAGTCCTCTCATTGCTCTGGGAAATGTGATCTCTGCCTTTTCCAAGGCCTGACTTCTCCTCTACCCAGCACGGTGTTTGCAGTGGTGGTGTTAATGCTCTGTCTGCTGAGTGATGCTCCATCTAGAAGACGATTGCAAGCCAACAGCCCAATAAAGCATCAACATGGAAGGCAAGTGGTCATGGGCAAATACCTACACGATGGAAAGGGCACATTATGACTTAGGTTCCCCTGGGTACTGGCTTAGCAGTCAACTGATTTAATATCCCATGATGGCAGCCATGAATACAGAGCCTGATTTCCAAGAACTTTCCAGAAAGTCCCATGTTTCTATACAAACCTTTTCTCAGCCAGGGCTAACTTCAAGAAGGAGGGATGTGCCCAGGTAATTAGGAGGCAGGGGAATTCTTAGTGATTCTTTCTATCGTTTTGCTTGGCCACGTTTCTATAATTTATGGAGTGAGTATTGTTAGCTCTCCTAGGGCACTTCCCTCCAGGATTTAACGTTGTATGGTCACGAGTTGCCTACACAACTTCCAGTGAGGGAGGTCTGTATTACTGTAGATTTATAGATGAGCAAGTGAGGGAACAGGAGAGGACTCCCACGAGCCCACAGAGGTGGAAGAGAAGAGCAGATGTTATACTTTATCTTGTTTTCTGACACGTGGATCTATCTCACTCTCTCACAGCAGTCATGTGAGCACATTTATCAAGGACAACACACATACTCTGCTGTTCCCTCAACATTTCTCATGTTCTCTGTTGTGTGCTCAACACAGAGCAATTGATCTAAGGAAACAATTTTAATATTTTCAGTTCCCACTTTTCTAACAACAGTATTTTGTTTATTGATTTATTTATTACTAAAGCAAAATCAACACCAAAGCACTTAAATCATGGTCTGCTATGAGTGATGTTGTAAGTAGTAATGACCCTAAGAGTAAAAGACTCATTACCTAACCTCATGATAAGCACTAATAGACAAAAATGTATCCCAAAGAAGCAGTTTGCACGCGGAGCAGTGGTTCCAACTCATTACTAGCTGTTATCCAAGGGAAGCTAGATGAAAACATGCCAACTGCAAGGAGAACCCCAAACCCTCTGTATTTGAATGGGTAGCACTCGTCTAGGAGCTTCTTCTCTTCAGTGTGGAATAAACAGCATATACACCCCATGCTGTGTCCCCAAGGCATGTGCAAATTTCATTCTTTTTAACAGGGCTAATGTGCCAAAACAAATGGGCTTTTGAAAACTGTTAATAATATGAGAAATGGCACAATAAAGTGACACCCAAGTTTGACTGTGCTGTCAACGCAGGTTCTTTTATGCGCAGCATTTTATGTTGTGTCCTGAAACACACTCAGAAAGCAGAGAGAACATCTGCAGTCCTTATCAATTACTATTTTTGCAGCATGTCTACCTACACTGTGCTGTGCAAGTGCAAAATGGTCCAAAAATGAGTATGTACCAACAAATCTCTAACCAGCAACTGGATACCTCCAGCCTTAGCCAGATTCAGCCCAGACTGTCCTGCCCCATCAGCCCTGCCCCAGCTCCTGTGGGCCTTCGCTCCCTTGCCCTAGCTTGGAGTGGCAGCAATGGATCATGCCCTTCTGAGAAAGTGCAAGGTCTAGGAATGTGTCTCCCCTTCATCCCCAACATCATGGTGGGGACATGGGAAATGGAGACATGTGTGCTGGTCAGAGGAAAGCAGAACATGGGAGCAGCTCAGAAACGCTTGACTGTTTTTACAGCCTGTACCCCCTGGGTGATCCCATGCCCAGGAGGTATCCTGCCTACTTCCCACACCTTGCTGGATGGGCTGCTCTGCCCTGTCGTGGGACGAGTGCCAGCGTGAGGTGGTGTGTAACAGTCTCTCTTGCTGTTCTGAGTCAGAACCTGGAACACTGCAAGCACAGGTCAGCCAGTCCTCACTTCCAGCAGAGTTATGAATGGAGAAGAGTGAGGTCTCTTTTTTTTTCTGTTGTCCTTAATCAAAGGAACATATCGCAGATTTAGCCATCACAAAATTGTGCCGTGACATTTGTCACAGCCTGGAGAGGATTATTCAAGTCTTGGACCCTGTGCGCACTGCCCATGACAGGCCACAGGAACCGGCTGGCAGGCACCGGTGGAGATTCCTCCTCCTGGGGGCATGCTGACGTGGTGGCACTGGGCTGGTGCTGCAAGAGTGAACCAGCCCCTCTTGTAGGAGTGGTGCTTCTTGGACAGTGGCAGGCCTGGGATCTGTATGCAGCCACTCCTTACACTAGACAAACTTTGAAAGGAAAAGTAAAGTGAGTTTGTTTTACCATATTGCTTAACAAATCAGCACGTGTTTCTTGCAGGAAGAAAGGGGGAATGAGTTAATGTGCCAAACAGTTCTGAGACAAAGCAACTTACACCGCTTTGACAGACCATGATTGTTTCCTGGTTCCCTCCAGGCAGCCGGCTCCCCTGTCCCGTTAGCCCCTATCTTGGTTTGAGTTGGAACAGAACTAATTCTCTTCAGTGATCTTACTTTTCAGCTAGGCCTGAGAAACCTTGATGAGTGGAGTGCAATCTTTTTGATAAACTTCATTCTTTGGCTTTGCTTTCTTTGAGATGAGCATGAATTTACAGTGAAGTTGCCCATTTTATACAGCTATCTGGACAGAATTTTGCTTGGTTTAATTTCACCTTTATTGCTTTCTGATTCTCCAATCCTCATGCCTCGAGTTTAGGTCCACCTATAGTCACGGCTGTCAAGGGTAGCCCTGGAGTGGTTCTCCTGGTTGGGCAAACCCAATCAGGCATAATACTGGCTCATCTGCAAATAAGTATCACAGCATACTGCAAATGCAAGTGCCTCTCTTCTTGCCAAAAGTTAAGAAAAGTTTCATCATTTCCAAGGTTATATGACCTTGCGCTCATACAGGTTGAATACCTCACTTCAGAGCTATTTGTTACGTAAGCTCTAAGTGAGGACAATGAGTGAAGCTCATTAGCAGTTCCATACATGCTAGATGTCCTACAGCAGGCAAACAGCTCCGGGGACAAAAGCGCATTTGAAGTAGATGACTCCTAAACTCAGCCTGCCAGGATGACAGACCAGACGCCCTGGCCGTGCTGGCTTCTTGGTTGTTGTGCTTTTGTTCCCTGCTGCTAAGCATGACAAAGGGAAGGTTTCCCCAATCTCTAGCTGACACTTCCTTGAATCCTGTTCAGCCTCAGGTGCACACAGCAGCCTCTGCTCCCAGGCAGCCAGGTAGCTAGCTGCAATCCAGTCACTCTTTAATTAACTGTGGGTAATTTTTTTTCTCTGTAGGCTGCTTCTGGGAGAATGGGAGCTGACAGCATGTTTGTTTACATGACATTGATTTGACCTGACAGCTCCCTGGGTCTATACTAAAAATTTTGAGGTGTCTCTGGGTTTTCTTATCACCATAAAGGAGTAGAATCTGAGAATCCAGTGGGATTTCTAGGATGCATCTGAAGAAGTTGTGTCAGTACACAGGTTTACTGCAAGTCATATGCAGGTGGGCAGCAGACAAAACAAAGCTGATGGGGACAAACCAATCTGAAGCCTTGGTTACTGTGCACTGTTGAACTGCTACAGTGTACAATTAACTTTAAACGCAACTGCAACAAACACTGACTTGTAAGCAGCTCCTCTAAACCCTGTGGAGCTGTTTGCCTGCATGAAGTTATACAATATACGTAAAGCAACTGTTGGATGGAAGGTTCAAGATGTATCGCTTTGCATAGAAGAAAATGCCAAGTAGTTGTACCACCTGATCTAGGTTTAAAAGCAGAAGGGTGTAAAGCATCTTCATTAGGAATTAGCAACTAAAATGCCCGGGTATAAAACTACCAGGTAGAAAAATAGTTAAGTAACAGATCAAAAGTAAGTTTACCCTGCAATCCAGAGATGTGAAAGAGCTTTTACGCTTGTTAACTAGGTGTCAAATAACAAAGGAAAGACAATTATGGAATATTTTTTTCTTTTGGAAGCAACAAGTCTGGAAGGCATAAAGTGCTGAAGGAGAGGAGGTACAGGAGAAGAAGTGACTGAGAGCAATTTTGAATCAGGATGGCCTTAAACATAAAGGATGAAGCACGATGCCTGCATCTGTCACTGAAGCGAGATCTCTCTAGATGAAGAACTTTTTTAAAATTACTTAGGGGCCATGCTGCTTCTGACATCAGAGCATTTTGCAAAAGAAGGGAAAAAAGATGTACATCTCTCAGACTATTATTTCACTGCAGAGATAAAACAAGGGTGGAGCTGTGGCAAATATGTGCCTGGGAAGTCGCATAGGGGCACCCTGCTATTTTGCATCAGAGATTTGTTTTTTTTAATTATTATTTGTTGAGTCATATTCCAGGTGAACAACCAGAGTCCTCCCCCTGGTGGCAAGTAAAAAGGATGTAGCAGTGATTTTTTTACAGTCCTGTCACGCTAAAGCTATAAATGAAATAAAAAGCATCAGACAGGACCTATTTTTTATTAGGTCAACTGATACAGCTGGAAAAAAAAAAAAGACAATTTTGCAAAACACAAATCCTTTTTCAGAACTTCCACGAAATTATTTACTTTGAAGGCTGATACAACTTGAGAATAATTGCTGAGTTCAAATTCATCATTAATTTATTAGACAATTTTCAAGAGAAGCAGAGTATAAAACCTCTAAAATTAACTTTTAGTAGCTGAGCAGGGTAACTGTCATGTGCAATAATCCCATTATTTCCACTGAGTCCTTGTTTTTTAGTGCCCAACTGAGTTTCAGTCTCTACAATCCCTTAAAGGCAGATTGGTGGGGAAAGTAAAATTCATAATGCTACTGAACACTAAAAATGGACTCAGTAGACAAGATGAGTTTATTGGAGATAATTTTCCCCAATTAATGTCCTTAGATAGCTCTTCAAAACTATCTGTAGAAAAATTATTGACAAGAGCCTTGTGGACAGCAATTTGTCCATTGAGATGACTGGTTTGGTGAATGAGGGGAAAGCATTTATTTTGGCTTTACTAAGGCCTTCAGCACTGTCTCCCATAGCATCCTCATAGACAAACTGATGAGGTACAACCTAAATAAATGGGCAATGAGGTGGATGCAAAACTGGCATAACCACTGGGCTGAAAGTGGCTTGTCACTAGTGAAGTACCCGTGGGGTTGATATTTTAACACCTTCATTAAAAGGCTGGTAGAGTTCACTCAGCAAACTGGCAGATGGTACAAAACTGGGGAGAGCAGTTGATAACCAGACTGTTCTGCTACCATTCAAGAAGGACCTCAACAGACTGGAGAAATGGGCAGAGAAGGTTGTCAGGAAGTTCAAGAAAGGGAAACACAAAGTCTTTCGCCTGGGCTGACAGCTTTGCAGAGGACAGGGAAATCCAGGTGGAAAACAAGTTGACCATGAGCCAGCAACGCACCCTCGTGGCAAAGAAGGCCAACAGCATCCTGGGCTGCATTAGGAAAAGCGTTGCCAGCAGGTCAAGAGGTGATTTTTTTCCCTCTATTTTTCTTTTCAGTTCGAGTAAGCACTAGGTATTATCCTGTCCTCAACAGTATAGATAATATAAGAATGGCTGAATTGTAATTGCATGGAAAAATAACGTCTTTTATAAAAAGGAGAAACCTTCTTCAGCTGTGACGTTCAACATTAGAAAGCACTGCAACATCAACAAAAATACATTCCTCCATCTTTAAGAATGAAAAGTTATACCCTTTACCACAAAACACTGTCTGCATGCTTATGTTTAAAAAGGTTTAATTCTTCACCCTGGTACAAAAATACAGTACAATGTGATGGCAAGGCATTGGCCAAAAAACATTCAAAGAATAAAAGGGGAAACCCCATAAAGCTTCAACATAATCCACCCACACTTGATAGAACAATCAAAAGGTGAGTGCATGAGGAAAAAGTTAAATTTCTGCCCAAAGGCAAATAAAGATGAATCACACACAGTTTTACACAAAAATATGTTTGCAGAGCTAACAATTTCACATGCTATTTGGACATTCATAAAATTTATTCTACTTAGCGTAGTGGCAGAATTCATGGTTAGGGATGTCTAGAAAACACCTGGCCCAGGAACATGCCCCATTCCTACGAATCCCCAGTGAAAACTATGGGATCGCACAATACCAGTGAGAAAAGAGGGACCCCAGTTAAGTGTCAAAATATTGGCTACCTTAGTTATCACAATCACACTGTTGTCAAATGAATGTTTTGCCATACACACCTCCCTTTTAACACCAAATATTAGTGGTTGTTCAAACACAAGAAATGATGTGTTTGCACATTACCTAGTTGCAAATAACCATTAGAGTACAAACTGCCAGGCAACTGTAACTGATGGATGTGTGTGAACTCCAAACAGGGTTTAACCTAACATTGTTGACAGGAAAATTACGTCCCTCCAGTGCATCTACATTCTTAGTCTGTTTTGTCATCTCCTTTTAGAGTTTTGAAGTGATGAAAAAGCATCATTCAGTGTAGTCTTTATAGTTCATCTCCCAGGTGTTTCTGTTTGAAAGCATCACCTGTTAGCTTCTCCTGGGCCTCCTTCATCCCTTGGACAACTGAAAGGTCAGACAGAAAGATATCAACTATTAACCTAATTAAAATTATATTTTCCATCTTGAAAGTGTTTTAAAACAATACAGGTACAGAATGTAGATCTAAAAATTAACCTGTGGGAAAAAAAAGTCACGTGCCTTTTTCCCAACTGTTTGTAGCTGGATCATGTGCATTATATAATTTTTCAGGACACAACTGCAGAGGAAGTTTAGGTCCTATAGACATTACAGTAAGTGTTGAGTTGAATCACGATTCTGAATTCCTCAAGCTGTAAGAGAACCACACTCACTCACAGTGTATTTAATGGTTACTAGTTATGCCCTAAAGTATTATAATTTTTCTTCACTCAGCAGTTAAAGTATGTCCCTCACTCAGGACACATCCAGAGTTTGATCTCACTAAAAATGCACTTCAAACTACTTTGCACATACCTTGATCAGCATTGGTATAGAAATACTTGTAGCTGGGGTTTCCTTTTCCATTTATGATTTCTGGGTGGACTTTTCCACTGGGGTCTATGAAAAAAAAATATCAAACAGGAAATTTAGGTGGTAACAATAAGAACACAGTCCTGTAGGTGGCTATAACAGCTCTGGATGCCCTACCCATGAAAAGGATTCTGGGAATGTAACCTCCATCAGGACTAAAGGCTTCATCCTTTGGCTCTTCATCATCCTATCAAAGCAAGACAAAAGAAAGGGAACATATTAATACAGTATCTAGCCATACACAGCACTCATTTTAAAGAAACAAGCTATTGCCTTCAGATTCCATTTACCCTGAGCAATTTACACCTTGAACAGTTATCTTCCACCCCCAAAGGAAAGAAAGTTATTTTTAATTAAACAAGTATCATTTGTGGAAATAGTAGTATTTTTCTTCTGAGAATTTACATTAAACACTCCTCTTCAATGTAGGAATCAGTATATAATGAAATAAAAATTCCTTTATTGCAGCAAGGGAATGACATGAGGTAAAAAATGTTAAAGAGACAGTGGGAGAGAGACACGTTTATAAACACCATTAAAATAACCAGACTGAAAAAAAATTCTTTTTAAAACAATCAGCTATATCAATCAATCCTGAAAACCTATTCAGGAGTGCATGATTTAGGATGCAACCAGTTAAGCAGGATTCCAAACGCTTCATGACTAGGCAGTAACACGGACACAAATCAGAGGACAGCCTACCTCAAGGTTCACCATAACAAAATTATGGGCGAGTTCAGAGATCTCCTTGGATTCAGCGAACTTTGGCTTTAGAGCTAATTAGGGGAGGAAAAAAAATAAAAAAGAAAGTGTAAAGACAGTAGAAAAGATTTCAGATTTTCAAGTCAGCATCAAACTCTCTACTTCATTCCTCCCTCTGGAGAGCTGGTACTTCTCAATAAGCAGTGAGTAAATGGAATATACTCTAGTATTAATTAGTTACCTTTGCAAGCTCCACACCAAGACTTGTGGATGATAACCATAAGAGGCAAACCACTGGAAAAAAAAAAAAATTGTCAAAAAAAGCTTACAGTTGAGCCTCTAAACCATTACATTGTATTACATATGCATTTTAACAGTCAAGACTTCTACAAAGGCTAAATGTAACAGAAAATAAAAGAGATGTAAAGAGATTCTGATGTGGTTTAAGGTTGTCTTGCAGAAAGTTTTCCCTGTCTTAAAATATGTATAATAATAAGTTGTTATAACTACCAGCCCATAACTGGCCTTGTAGAGGAGGAGACTTTATCATCTACTTTATCAACAAAACTACTTGCATGTTTTATTTAACTGTGTTCTTCAAAAATTCCTTCAGCATTTCACCTTCCAACAAAGTCCAGCTTACCAAGATCAATTTCTCCAAGTTCCTTTATAATATATCCAGGCTGCATTATGCAATTAGACAATGAGGCCTTAAAGACACTACAAATGTTACATATTACCTGTTGTTAGTGCTGGTGATCCAATGAATCCACCACTTCACTGCTCCTATTTTGCACCAATTTTACCTTTCTAACAAGAAAAGCGATAGAACTACAGGTGACTTTTGCTGCCCTAGAGCACATCCAGGTAGCACAACACTTATCTCCACACATTCTGCGTGAGGAAGTCCTTACCAACACTTCCTTTCTTTCTACCATCCAACAGCTGAGCTGGTGAACACCGACTAGAGTGGCAAACTAGGAAAGACTAAGAAAATGGAACTGGAAATGTCATCCCTTTTCTTCTCTCAATAACGCTCTTAAGCTATGGAACAATATCCAAGTGAAGGTGGTAATAATGATATAGCTTCCACAACAGCCTAAGTAAGAACAGTCTAAAACTAGGTGAAAGAAAGGAAGGAGTCTAAAGAGAATATACTACCTGGATACTCATTCCAGGATATGCCAAGCAAAGCAAACCGTAAACCACCTGCTGCTACTCAAAACTCCATTACCATAATAGGGGTTAAAAATAAAGTAAAATTTTCACACACAGCATTACAACACCTTTGCACACAGCAGCAGCTAAACTACCACAACTGATGTGTAAGTTTATCTTTAGCTGTACATAGATATGAAAGGAAATCTCTACTTAGCAGCATTCAGTTATAGACTTCAGAACCCAAGAAAGGGTGGAGGAAGCCATTTAGAGTAGTTCAAACAGCAGTCGTGTAATTTATAATTAACCAATAAATGGATTGGTTGTCATCTTCTTTACACAGGACTCTTGTTTCCAGTATGGAGCAAGAATACACATTTCCCTAGTGAAGTTTGTATTGCATCAACAATCCAAAAAAGAAAGTTTTTTTCACTGTTTCCATACAGTCCAACATGATCTTGCCTCTTTCTTAAGG
This sequence comes from Merops nubicus, assembly GCF_000691845.1. Classification (NCBI taxonomy): domain Eukaryota; kingdom Metazoa; phylum Chordata; class Aves; order Coraciiformes; family Meropidae; genus Merops; species Merops nubicus. The sequence goes on from NW_008588470.1 coordinate 11,315, forward strand.
AGGGACTGATTTAAGTCTGGAAAATACACACTGTTCTTATCATATAGGATCAGTACGTCATAGCAGAGAAGCTCAATGATGTGGTTATCTCTACTGCAACAAAATATTTTTTAAGTTGAAGAGAAATTTTCCAAGCAGATTTTAAATGGAAGTGCTTGCAGTCTTGAAATACTGAGTCAGTGAGAACTTACATAAGTTTGGGATACTGAATGTGTTTTCTCAGCTTTACTCTCTTTATTTTGACTGAGAAGATAAATTTATATAAATTTTTGTACTCATTTCTTAATTCTGCAATGTACAAGTCCACCCAGCAGCCAGTAGGTCAGACCAACAGCCACTGTAATTGAAATAAGCCTTCCAGCCGCACTTCACCATTTCCTCCCAGATAGCACTACACAAACAATTAACGCCGAAAGCCACAATTTATTAAAATGCTGAAGCATTCACCAGAAAGCGAAATGTTTACAGAAGCTATATATGTGGTATAGCAAAGACTGAAATCACTTGAAACGATGTGCAAAACTAAGTTACCCATCACAGCTTCTGCAGGCTTAGGGGAGTTTCACCCATAACAGACACTGTCATTTTAGCTCATCTTTCCTCTGACAGTACTCATTCCTAAACAATTAATGTTTTTAAAGGCATTAATAGATGAGCTTGCAGAGACAAAACACAGCGAGTTATTTGAATAAAACAGTCCTGCATATAAATTGAGACTTTACTCCATTTAAGGCACACATTTTATTGCTAAACCTGAAACAGAGAGGTTTGAGTTTGCTAAGCCAGTACCCTTCTGTCAGGCAGTTTGCAAATACGTTTCTTGGGTTTCGTAGGCTTTTCTGAAACAGTCACATCGTAAAAATATAGCCTGTTCCAGTTCCAGACATGAAGTCTCTTACATGCAGTTTGACATTATATGGAGACAGCCTTGGAAAAACAACCTTCGTATTCAAGATGTACACATGTCAATGTGGAGGGGAAACATTTTCCACAGGGTCATCACTTTTTGGGTTTTCACATTCAGACTCTGTTCAGTTACTGGGGTTCTGGTATCCACAGGAGGCTTCACTTGTTCAGAGACACAACGGTAGCAATGTTTTTCAAAAGATGCCAGCGGAGAGAATGCAGGGGTGGGGGAACGGCATCCCAGTAGGTCCTCGCAGCAATCCGTCTTCCCGAAGCGGCTGTGGGTCCCAAGCCGTGCGGAGGCTGGAAGCCACATCCTCGCCGTCGCAAGCGCCGCGCAGGGCAGAGGTGACGGGTTCACTGGATGCTTCGGCTCAGGTACTGCAGGAACATGCTGGCCAGCTGGGGCAGGTTTTCCTCACGGGGCTGCATCTTGGTGTAACTCATGAACTGCCTCCGCAGGCGGCTCAGCTCGGCCACGCTCACGGCCCGGCTCAGCACCAGCTCTTCGGCGACGCCGGGGACG
>NW_008588471.1:0-4478 GCF_000691845.1 Merops nubicus
GCACCGCCGGGGGCAGCGCTGCCGGCGAGGGCAGGCGCGGCCTCGCTTTATAAAAGTAACCCCTCCAAATAAAAAATTGGGAACGCCACCTTAAAATAGGTCGTCGGTGTCGGTCTCGTCCTGAGGGCCGCGCAGGGGCTGCAGGCTCTGGCTTCGGCACCGCTCCGGGGAAGCTGGGGGGGGGTAAACACAAATGGGAACGCTCACTGTGCTCACAGCCTCTAACCTGTTGTACTGCGTACGTTTCCCTGTGTATTTTCCCCAAACGTGGGCTGACAATTAATGTCAAATGCTAAACCGGATGTCATTGTCAAACCAAATATGGTTATTAAAAGATTAATCTCAGAGAAGTTTGCCTAAAACAATATTGAGTCCCGCTTCATCTCAAAGCTGAATTATATTTAAAATGAATTATAACTGCACTGTTAAAAGATCAGTGACAAAATATTAATAAACAACTGTTCATATCTTCTTGCTAGTAGGCTGCAGCTTTTTAATAGGAAAGTTTTAAAACATACTGTTTATACACACATTATAATAGATAATATTAAACAGATTATACAGCTACCTCCCTAAGCATATTTGCATTTTAAAAAGACTTTAGGAACATCGGGGGTTTTATACCTGTAATCACCCAAAAAGCTTTCTTCCCAGCTAATGTCATTCAACAGGATTTTTTTTTTTAAAAAAAAAGGTACAAATTGGGTATTTGGCACATATAACATCACTGGGGTTTGGTGACATAAATATTCCAAAAGACTGAAAACTAGACTGATCAACTGGCAGGATTCTAACCTCATCAGCACGACTGACAACTAACCACTAGTTTGAATCTGAAGACAGATCCTGGCTGTGCTCCATTCCCTGGGATAGAAGGCAAAGCAGACAGGCTGAAAGGCTCTTCCAGACAAGAGGACCCAACCCGGGGCTGATCCAATATACAAAAGGGCCACAGCAAACAGAACCTCGAAGGTACTTTCACAGGCCTGGCCTGGCTGTGAGAGACGCCAACATGCAGATGCCATCCCCACCACGCCCCACTCCTCTTCCACTGGGACCTCGGTGAAATTAAATAATAAAGTTATCTTCACATTGGGACTCTAACTATGCAACCTGATACTTAAAAAGCTTGGGAAGGTAATCTGTGGGAGGACAATGATAAGCACATGAAAACTGTAAGCAGACCACACTCCCAAAAATTTATTTTAAAAGAAGAAAGTAGGCCCGGGGAAATCAAACCAGCTTCTACTCCAGCCAGTAATGGTGCTTACATTAAATCATCTGACTAAACTTGATCATGATTCAGCTTCTATTATGACTTGTGGGCAAATTCTTCAACTTAAGGTGAAAACAGAGATTGTAACAAACTCTCAGCCTTCCCTAGCAGTCAGCAGACTACACATGGCCCCCATGGCAAGGCAAGGGCTGGACTTTGTACTGTCAGCAGGGTTCCCAGATATACTGTCAACCACAGGACCTAGTCCATGCATCTCATATTCAAAACACATAAGATACACTTTTTCATCATATTTACTGGATACGTTTAGAACGCAAGATGGGAACTGAGTATGGAGGATGGGAAATCCCATTGCTGTCCATGCTTCCACCCCCCTCATGGTTTGCTTTGATGCCTTAAAGCCCACGTGTCTGAAGCAGCTGCCTCCAGAGCTGGTGAGGACCAGGGGTTACTGAGCAGAGGCTGCTTGGGGAAGGGCGCAACAGCCTTCCTCCATCACCACAGCAGCCCAAGGGGACATCAGGTGCAGAAGGGAAGAGCAACAGCAGACACACAACTGGGCTTTGGGACAGATATGGCAGTCCTGTACTTTAAAATCTGGCAATCCTAATCGGCCAGTTGCTCTAGAATCCAGAGGCAAGGACATGGCTCATCAGACAAAACAGGCTCCAGGCATCGCAACGTGCTTGGCTTGAAGGCAGGTCAACACCCACGTGGAGACCCTTTTTTGCTCAGGGGCTCTAACCGAGTTTAGCTATCTGCATTGTGTCACAACTTCTATGGACACCAACAGATGCTGGCCGGTCACAGAGCAAAGTGAGCGACAGGCCAAAATCACAAACTTGTTATAATGTATATGTCACTTTAATACTGCTCCCCCCTTTCGACCCAAATAGTTTGTCAAAAGACTTCTGAATTCTTTCTGTTTGAAGGAAAAACTGGTGACAGAATCATACGCATCTTGACTACAGTCCTGTTTATTAACAAAGCCTGAAGAAAGAGCTTCGTTTTTTGCCCAGCACAGTGGGATTAAATTACAAGAAGTTTTCTTGACTGCGCTCCCAAACCTCACTTTCAGCTAGAACTCTGCCTGCCCCAAAAGCTCCTTTCTTTGTTTATTCTTTCCCAGCTCATTTACAAATGTTTTATTGCCTCCTTGCTTTGCTTTTCTTTCTGCTTTTGACACAGACCTGTGGTACAGACACGTCTAAATGTAAATTGAACCTCTGCCTCTCAGTTGCAATTTGCCTATTTTCAGAGAGCATTCTTTTCAATATTTGGACGAGCAGAAAGCAGAGACCTTTAGCTGTCAAGAAGAGCCTCACTGCTTCAGAGCAAAGGTCCGCCTAGCACAATATTTGCCTGACCATCTCAGAGATGCATCTGTTTATCACTCAGCCCAACCAGAGGTGTAACATGTCTTTTGCTAGGACAGAAAACTAAGAGTTCATAAAGTCAAGGCCTAGACTAGTTATAAAAATTGCTGAAGACGTGGTGGCACAAACAGGCTCTGACAGCGATGCAGCAGGGCGAAGTCAAGCTGGCCATCCTTGTCAGCAGTACTCCTGCTTTGAAGACATCAGGTATTGAATACAGCATGACTATATTGTAAAGCAGAAAGAACACTAAATTAGCTACAGCCCGTGGAAAATACACATAGTGCGATCAGTGATCCAGGTGACTGATATCATTAGAAATGTGCCAGAACAAAAAAGTGAGAAATGACCACAATAAAGATATTCCCTCAACAAAGAGATTTACTACAGACTGTACATCTAAGGAGATTAACAAAACAGCACTGAAACAACCCATCCACAAAAAAAAAAAAGTGGCCATAAACTGACGCTTAGCTAAGAAATTAGAAAACATACACTGTACTTCTTTACTATTCTCCTTGCCTTTGGTATTCTCATATCAGGAGGCTTCCTAAGCCTACCACATTTTTGTTTTCTAATTAGTAGTCCCCAATTTAGGTTGTCATCCACGTTGGTCTCTTCCAAGAAATTGCCCTACTCTCTTATTCCTTTCTTTAGCCTGAAAGGAAGGCAGCCATCACATCCATCAGCTGCAGCAAGGCTTGTGACAAGTCAGACATGCTGCTCCACAGTTACGTAGTCACCTACTTTATGTGAAAACACGTAAAACATGTACACAGCTTTTCTAATCAGCTTGTTAGATATAATATTACACACACTTGCTTTACAGTGGGTATCTATCATGTTCATCACCTGGGATGGTAAGCGGGTAACAGTAATGTTACAAGATGAATATAATTTTAAACCACACCAAAATATAATTAATATTTTAAATGGTAATTACATAAACAGAGATTCTAATTGAAGATGCCCATTTTTTTCCCCCCTGTCAAATGGTCTTAGTAATTGTTTGTAACCTTGACAGCTTAACCAGTTTTCCCTGTAAGGAGATGCCCCAGGCCATGCAGTTTTAGTCTTTCTATGTTTTAGAAGTTTCTTAATTTTTGCAAAGACTCATTTAAAAACGACTTCTAGGAATAATAAGAAAACATTCTTTTCAAAAGACCTTAAATCTGCTTTGGAAAAGGAGCCAAGCCATGAATAACTGCTTAGTGTTCTAAGCATGCACGACAGTGCTGGGAAGTTTTACATAACCAATTGCTTTAAAATGTATTAATGCAGTAGATGATATCCCCGCTCGCTCAGAGCTTGCCTGCGAAGTTTGCTGTTGTTTCCTTAAATACCAGCCAGGGCACACCAAGCACGCAGCCTCCCAGAGGTCTGCAGTTCACAGAGACGCTCCCTCCCAACACTACCTCCCAGGCTTTCAGGCAGCCTGGCTCTCCTAAACACCAATTTAAGCGAGCTGTTGGGATGGCGGCCGCTCAAACTAGGTTACTAGGGGCAAAGCAGCAGGACGGCGAGCACTCAGAGATGTTCCGCCCTCCCAGCCGCGGCGGGCAGAGGCCAAGCGGTGCAGAATCCTCCTCGCCCCCTTCCCAGCCCTCGCCTCGAGGAACGCCGTGACTCGGCTCTCGGTTTTCTCTACGACCTCAGCGGATGGGAGCCCCCTTCCCCTCCTCCTCTCGTGGCGTTTCCAAGGGCTTCCCCCCCTCAGGGCCGCCTGCCGCCGGCCTTGCTCCCAGCAGGTAGCTCCTCTCGCAGGGCTGCTGAGGGGAAAACTACACGCGCGAAACAACGAAGCTTCCCCCTCAGGGCCGGGCGGGCGGGAGCGCGGAGGAGATGGGCGGGAAGGCGCCGCGGAA
>NW_008588472.1:0-5957 GCF_000691845.1 Merops nubicus
AAGGATTCTATGATTCTATGTTGGCACTGCACACATCACCATTCAGTTTGGAAGCTTTGCCAGCCTACTGGGGTGGTTCTTTTCACCTTGCCAAGCAGAGGTAGCTTCAGCTTCAAAACTTGCACCATACTGTACCTGGAAAAAAAAAAAAAGGCACTATCTTATGTCTTTGATGCAGCCAAACCTAAAAATTCAGAAGATGTCTCTGCCAACTCTTGCCACAAGTCCAGCCTGTCTGCAGAGAGGTGTGACCCCAAGCACAAGGACTGCCTGCTGCGGGAGTTCAGGAAGCTCTGTGCCATGGTTGCTGAGAAGCCCAGCTACAATGTGAAAACACAGATCATCCAGGACTTCCTGAAGAAGGGCTCTGGAGGAGGTATGAGTCCTGCTTGGTGTTCCCCACGTAGGAAAGGCCTTTCAAAATCCCTCAAAATCCTGTTTCAAAAGCAAGGGTGAAGTCAAATCTGGGTACTGTGTAGTGCAGGCTGTGTGCTGGGGTGGTTTCTGAATTACACAGAAATCATTTTCAAAGTGAACTGTTTGTCTAAGTAACAAATTCAGACAAGTGTCTTGGTCTAAGATTATGGGAAACATTTGTAGGTGCTGCCCAACTGAGTGCAGAGATCAGATTTGGAAGAAATTCTGAGTGCTTCCCCTAAGAAATCTTTCATTTGAAGCAGAGCAGTGTGGTAGAAAGAGGAAGCTCCAGCTGCTGAATTTTTTTTTTCCCTGGGGTCATGCTGCTGTGCATCAACAACCAGAACCTGGATGTGAAAGTAAATTGTGGCTGTTCCTAATGGTCTGTGTTTTTTTTCCTAGATGGTTTTCATGGTGATGTGTACCTGACCATTAAGCTGCTGTTACCAGGTGTCATTAAAATCGTTTACAACTTGAATGATAAGCAGATTGTAAAGCTCTTTAGCAGGATTTTTAACTGCAGCCAAGAAGAAATGGTCCGAGACCTGGAACAGGTGAGTCCAGACAGCACTTCTCATCATTTCTGCTGGTCAGGCTCTTGTGGTGTGGAAATTCCAGAGTGTTCTTTGGGGGGTTGTACTCCTGTTTGGAAGATGGTTAGCTTGTCTGTTAGAATGGGAGCTGGTGAATTGCATTTTTTTTCTTTAGTGGTTTTCATAGTGCTTTCTGCCATCTGGAACCTTTAGAAAATCATGTTTGAACAGAAAGCAAGATGTGAATTCACCTGCTAAACTTTAAAAGGCAAGACTGAAATATCTAGGCAAGCTGGGCTGCATCCACTCTGTGTAAACTGCTTTGTCTAGCACACTCCTCCATGGCTGATTTATGTTCTTTTTTTTTGTAAATCACATTTCAGAAACTGTGATTCAGTTAAGAGCTCAGTTCCTGCAAGCTTCAGTGGGTTCATACAGTTCAGCCACACTTGTCCAACTGCAAATGCTCACGTGTGTGCATTTAATTCCTCTGCGTGGGAGTTGGCAATTGGCTGTGCACACACTCATTCATGGCAAGGGGGAGAAAATGGGTGAATTGGAGGATGAAGTGAATTCTTTCACCTCTTTATTGCCTTGGTATATGCTGCCTTCTAGTGATGTCACTAGACTGTTTCAGATGCTTGGATTTACAAGTGGAAATGAAGGGAATTAATTAGGAAATAAAGAGTCTGTGGTGCTGCAGCAGTGAAGAATAGAGCACTGAGATGACACTGGTACTCTTTGTGTTGTGGCAGCTTTTTTCTGATGTTTGACTCAATTCCTTCATGCAATCCTAGCATCATTCCTCCTTCCTGGAACCACGTTGACTCCCCAGTGCCATCCCCACCCCTCAGCCAGAGCTCTGACCCACACCTCTGTTCTGTCTTTGGAGACAGGGAGATGTGTCCGAGACCGTACGCCTCTTCTTTGAGCAGAGCAAATCTTGTCCTCCAGCACCCAAAAGTGTCCTGACCATCCAGGAGGTGGATGAATTCCTCTTCCAGCTATCAAAGCTCACTAAGGAGGATGACCAGCAAAGTGTGCTGCAGCACATCAGTCGCAGGTAAGGAGAGTCATCAGCCTCTGAAGGTTGACTCTAAAACTAGGAGTGGGTACCTGCTTGTCACAAGCTGGAATAGGTGGAAAAACTAATTGTAAGCCCCAGAGGCTGAACATCTGCAAGCCACTATTAGTGGTTTAGTAAAGACACCTTGACCAGCAATGGAGAATGTGTGGCCCTTGTTATGCCAGAGAATTTCATCCTTGCCTGTCAAGGCATTGTTCAATCAGTGCTGAACAAGTGGCTTGCAGAGCTACCTCAGTGGTACCTGGCTGTTAATTAAGTTGCTGTTCTCAGGTATGTTGGGAAGAGCCTTCAGACCATGTCAAGACTTTGAAGATTCTTGTTTGGGCTCAGTTTGTCTTGTTTTGAGGCTGAGGATGTTACTGTCACTGTTGAATGGTTTTTGGAAGGTGGAACACTGAGGCAGAATTAGTATTGGCATTCAGGCATAAAGATGCCAGAACACCCATTGGATGTTCCCTTGTGCCTCTGAGACTAGTTACACCTCATTTGAGTTTCAACCCTACAGGAGGGGAGGACTTTTTTTTTTACAGAAGCCTGGATCAGGTTATTTTTCCAGCTGGAAAGGAGTTCAGTTAAATGTCTGCTATGTCTGAACCTTCTCTTGTGTTTCAGATGTACGGGCAACGACCTGAAATGCATCATCAGGCTCATTAAGCATGACTTGAAAATGAATGCTGGAGCAAAGCATGTGTAAGTCTTGCCTGCCACTGTGAGATAAAACCAGAAGCAGGCGTTAGCCTCCCCAGCCAGGAGCAGCAGACCTGAGAGTGTCCCTGCTCCCCTCCCTGTGTTCCAGGCTGGACGCTCTGGATCCCAACGCGTACGAGGCGTTCAAAGCCTCCCGCAACCTGCAGGACGTGGTGGAGAGAGTGCTGAGGAACCAGCAGGAGGCTGAGAAGGAGCCAGGGCTGAAGCGAGCCCTCAGCGTGCAGGCCTCTCTGATGACCCCAGTTCAGCCCATGCTGGTAATGTTGGCTCCCCTGCAGGGCTGGCCCTCAGCTGAGCAAGAGATGGAGTTCTCCTGCACTCAGAGACCCTCACCTTTCAGGATCAGTGGGCAGAGAAGTGACTGTGTGTAGTGTGAGCTGATAGTGTGCTGTGGTTTTGTTTCATGCCACTTTATGAAGTGTTTTCTGCTGAGAGGGCAGCATCCAGTCTGCTCAGTACCTTCAGTGCCACTGCAGAAGCTAAAATTTTGACTTGCTTTCAGTCCAGATGTGACTTTTTTCCTTGTTTGTTGTGATTCCAGAAGCTAATCCTCTCTCTGGAAATATCATAAGCTTTCCATTGGATTAGAGATTCAAATAAGTTTAGGTTTTTGTTTGAACAAGTCAGAGTTAAATATTTGCTTCTGGACTAAGCACACTCCTACAAAAGGCACCACACCTTGAAGTATTTGGAGGAGATGAGCACTGAAAAGCTGTAATTATCTGGGCATATGCAGATGATTCTAAGTCAATGAGTAATTGAGAAAAGGAAAACTTAGGCTCAATATCAGAAATCCCAGAGGTATTGATAGTTCATTCATGAACTTAGGGAAGAGTAGCTTTATTTTTAAATATCTCATCTGAGTTTGTTTGCAACTTGCCTCTTTCCACCTTTCTAAGGCTGAAGCCTGCAAGTCAATTGAGTATGCCATGAAGAAGTGCCCAAATGGGATGTATGCAGAGATCAAGTATGATGGGGAGCGAGTGCAGGTCCACAAAAATGGAGATCATTTCAGCTACTTCAGCAGAAGCCTCAAACCTGTCCTCCCACATAAAGTAAGCACCTATAAACTGTCTTCTGTTGTGCCAGCTCCTCTATAAACACAACTGCATTTCTCAACAGTTTCTGTAGGCAAGGAGGAGACCTGTTGTAGACTTTTTTCTAATTTATGTAGATAATTGGGGTCTGGAACAGCAACACTTAATAGAATTGTGATCAGTTTTTGTGGACATGAAGAACTTGAAGTTAAGCTATCTGCCTTAGAGTCCTCCTCATGCACTGCACTTTGAGAGGACTGATGGTTGGGGGATTGATATTTGTTCAGGACTCATTTTTCTGCTGGTAGACTGCTGTCTGTGCCATAGGAGAAAGTAAAGCTGGTGCAGAGCTGTGTACACATGCCTCAGACATGAGAGCACCTGTGTTGAAGTGAGTCCCTCTATCCAGCCAGTAGACCTATTTTCCTTTTCTGTTATTTCCCAAGGTAGCCCATTTTAAGGACTACATCCCTCAGGCTTTCCCTGGTGGGCAGAGTATGATCCTGGATTCAGAAGTTCTTCTGATTGACAATAAAACTGGCAAGCCACTTCCTTTTGGGACTCTTGGTGTGCACAAGGTAAAAAAAAAAATAAGAAATCCTTTGTTGTGCTTGAAGGTTGTTCTGCTTCTGCTAAAACACTAACAGTCTGTGAGCATGGGGTAATTTAAGAGCTCTGGTGCTCCCTAGAGCATCCAGGGAAGAGTAAGATCCCTGAGAAGGCTGATATTAATGAAAAGGTGAGGAAGTACTGCTCTAATACAGCAGATTTGATATTAACCAGGTCATTAGCAGGACAGTAGGAAAACTTCAGCTCAAGATAAATATTAAAAACCCATTTGAACTCCCAACTCAGTCATTGCTTAAGGAATATGTGGCAGGCTGGAAGAGCACAGTGATGCAGAGTGTTCAGTCTGTGCTTGTGCCTAGAGGAAATGGTGATGAGGAAGAGGACAGACAAATGAAAATCAGTCTGTAAGTGCTTTAGCTGAAAGTAGCCATTAATCTGAAGGCTCTGGAATGCTGGTTGGTTTTTTGTTGCAGCAGCAGTGATGGATGTTGCACTGCCCAAAGTCATTAATATTTGTGGCATTATGTCCCTGTCACTGGGAAATTAGCATGTTTTATCTTCTTAGTTTGTGCTCTGACACATCCAGTTTAAATCTTAATTCTCAGAATACTTCTTTTAGAGCAGGCCTAAGCTGCTTATAACTAAAAGATTATGGAGATAAAAATACATTCTTTTGTTTCTATTCTTCTTCTAAAACCCCATATTGCTGCCTGCTACAACTGCAGATTTCTTTGAACTGGTCTTAATTCTCTTTCAGAAAGCAGCTTTCCAAGATGCCAACGTTTGTCTCTTTGTGTTTGACTGCATCTACTTCAATGACATCAGCCTGATGGACAGGTATGTGTCTGGTGGAGTGGGGGAGCAGCCTGACTGGCTTCCCAGCATGAACTTGCTGGACCACTCTGCTGCTGCAGAGGGATTTACATTCACCTCTGTCAAATCAGAGCAGCCAGGGAGGACCCTTGCTGTGCTAAGGAGGCTCACTACAGAGCTGTCTTGCTCTGCACTTCTAAAATACCAGGATTTGCATTTTAACTGAACAGTGTGCTGCAGTACCCAGCTCATCTTCCATCCTCTGAAGCTGAATGCACTCTTGAGACAAAATATCTATTTTATAACTTAATTCCTGGAGGAAAGTTAAGAGCTGATTGTCCGTTCTGGAACTCTGTAGGATAAATCATTTAATTATTGAAGTAGCTTTTCTCAGTGTGCACATGCTGTGACTCTGTGCTGAAGCTGCTTGTCCCTCCTTGTCTGTGCCCTGCTCCAGGCCCCTGTGTGAACGCAGGAAGTTCCTCCATGAGAACATGGTTGAGATTCCCAACAGGATCCTCTTCTCGGAGATGAAGCACGTCACGGTGAGCTCCGTGTGGGAGCAGCATGGTGACCCCAGGCACTGCACTGCTCCCCTACCCCCTGCCCTTTAGCTGTGGACAGAGTGGCAAATCCAGCAATTCCCTGCCTGTCAGAATTCCCTGCCCTACCTCTGGTCGCTGTGGGAGACTTTTGGAGCTGGCTTTGCTCAAGGAGGCCATGCCTATGCTTCCATCTTGTCTCAGCTGCAACCACTTCAGTATAGTATTAAGTTAGAATCATAGAATCCTT
>NW_008588473.1:0-202 GCF_000691845.1 Merops nubicus
ATCCTGAGCACCCTGCACCCAAATCTGCCCACCCCACGTTTGGATTTTAAACTCCCAAACATGAGTCCCATGGAAGCAGGGCGGGTAGTACCTTCTCCTCTCGGCATCCTGGGGGTCCGTCCCGGGCAGGCTGATGGTGATGGACGACGGGGCGCCCACATCGTAGCGCTTGACCGTCTTGCGACAGACCTGCACCTTCACC
>NW_008588473.1:349-589 GCF_000691845.1 Merops nubicus
CCCAGTACATTGCTCTCGACGAGGTTGGTGAGCCGCAGCAGAGCCAGGAGAAGGAGCAGGAGCATGGGGACGGCCTTCATCCTGACCTGGGGCACCTTCATCACGGTGCTGTCCCCCATCGTCTGCTTGAGGGCCACCAAGACTCCCCCGAGGAAGCCCAGCCCACCGTGGATGCGGACGGCGAACAGGTAGGCGAGGTGGAAGGAGGCCACGTAGGTAAGGAAGTAGGCGAGGGCCCCC
>NW_008588474.1:0-1264 GCF_000691845.1 Merops nubicus
TTTTTTTTTCCTGTTTGTATTTTTAATACAGTTTGTTTGCTTCCTCTTTTCATGTAGCCAGTGTGTCTCTTCTTGGATCCCATCTCCTCTAATTTAGCACCGATTTTAGTTCTTCCAGTTAAGAGAAATAAACAGGAAGCCTCACTCGCTGTCCATCTATCCTGTCTCTCAGTCAGTTATGCTTGAAATGGGCTGCCACTGACAGCCAGTTTTCAGTCAGCTGCTCTGAAGGATGTTTCCCAAGATACACCTATGTCAAGAACGAGCAGAGGCCAGAATGGTGCCACCAGCAGAAGGAAGCTCTTTTTGGAGCTCACTGGGGAAATCTGGCTCCTGGCACAGCTGTCATGCTCAGGGAGACCCGTCACCACCAGCAGGTTAAACACAGGGACCCACCATAAAGTTCCCTCCTGGACAAGAAGAATGTGCATTTCATTGGGATCCAAGAATTTATTGCTAATCCAATTAATCCTTCAACAGTTTAATCAAAAGAGACACATTACAGCGATGCTGCCCCTGTGAATCCAAAGCCAGGCAGCACATGGAGCCACCTTCCCCCAAAATCACAGCTGAGCATCAGAGACCCGCAGCAGAGCCCCCAGCCCATCTCCTGCCACCACCCAGGGCATGAAAATCCCCCTGGGAAACGCTCGGCTCCGACACAAACCCGACCCTGCTGCAGCCCTCTGCACTCACCCCTCCTCAGAGCCAGTTCTGGGGAGAAGGGGAGGCGAAGGGACCACCCTGCCTCAGGACAGCTGGGGCTCAACCCCCCGTGCCAACACCCCTCTCCAGGGATGGATCCCCCCCCTTCTGCCTGGGCACACACCCTGCCCACCCCAGGAGATGGGAGAGGCAGCAGGAGCTGCAGCACTGGTGGTCCTCACACCCCTGGCTTGCTCATCCAGTGGGATCTGGGATCAGCATCCCAGTCCTGACTCCATGAGAACAACTCCAGCTGCACCAGCCCCTGGCCTCTCCTAGTTTAGGCAGTGACTGAAAGGTGCTGGGCATCACCTCAGCCTGCAGTGCCCCTCACAGGTCACAGCCGTGCTCAAAAGAATCAAGAATTGTGGAGGTAAAAAAAAAAAGAAAAAAAGAAACAGGAGGGGGAATCTGGGTTGAGGAATAAGCCTGGGCTATAGATTTAAGTTACCAAAAACCCATGATTCAGGTGTGCTCTCCCCATGCCCCGAGTCTCCCCACGCCAGGTGAGCTGCTGGTGCCAGCGGGCACTGGCTCAGACGTCAGCAGGGGCCGGACG
>NW_008588475.1:0-1435 GCF_000691845.1 Merops nubicus
CGTGTCCTGCGGGCTGCCGCCGCCGTTCGGGCCTGCTCCCCCCGGCAGAGGTGCGGGTGGGGTGTCCTGCCTGCCTGTGCAGGCGCCCGCGTGAGCTGTTCCTTTTGTCCCCAGAAGAAGATGATGCTGTTCTGGAGGGACTCGATGAGTTTTTCGCAGAAGAGCCAGTGGCTGGGCAGAAAAAAAAGAAGTCCAAGAAGCTGAAAGACAGCAAGGCTGCCAAAATCAAGAGGAGGAAGAAGGAGGTAACGTGGGCCGGGCTGGGGGCTCTTCTCAGCCATGGCGTGGAGCCAGGCTGCTCAGGGTGCTGTGACTGCTGGCACAACATTTGGGTGTCTGTGAGTGGAAAGCACGTCATTACTGGGGCGTTCCCCCACAGAAAAAAAAGAAGTCCAAGAAGCTGAAAGACAGCAAGGCTGCCAAAATCAAGAGGAGGAAGAAGGAGGTAACGTGGGCCGGGCTGGGGGCTCTTCTCAGCCATGGCGTGGAGCCAGGCTGCTCAGGGTGCTGTGACTGCTGGCACAACATTTGGGTGTCTGTGAGTGGAAAGCACGTCATTACTGGGGCGTTCCCCCACAGAGCAGCTGCTCTCCTGGCTCTGGGAGGTGAGCCAGAGCCAGTGCACTTGAGGCTCCTGGTGGAAATGTGCCCCATGGGTGTGATGGTACCACTTGTCTCCCTGCCCGCGGAGCAGCACAGCACCTCCTGGCTGCTGCCTTCGTGGCGCATCCTGTGCTGATGTGGTGCCTGGGCTGGTGTTTCTGAGGAGGGAGGTGGAGGTGTCAACTGCAGTGTTGGGGCTGTGGCTGGAGCAAGGCTCAGTGGTTCCTGTGGATGGTGGCATTGGCCGCGCTCGTCCAAGGCGTTTTGCAAGTGAGACGGTGCTGGGGCTTCTAGGCTTTGACACGTGGGAGGGCTTTTGGGCCCTCTGTAGGGGAACGCAGGTGAGGTGGCATGTCCTTGAGGCTCAGGCCTTCCTGGGGCTGTGTCGGGGTGCGTGGTCTGGCCAGGAAGGCTGACCAGTGTGGCATGAGCACGCAGCTGGCCTTGCTGCCGCGTGGTGCCGCATGGGCTCTGCCTCTTGTGGCCCCATCTCCGGGCAGCGCTGGGCACGAGGGCCGGAGCAGATGTCTTCTGTGCTGGCCCTTCGTCTGGCTAAATGTGAACAGGATGCCAGGAGTGCAGGGCAATGGGCGGGGGTTCCTCAGCCCTCTTCCTTCCCCAGCAAAGCTGTGGCTGGGCAGGGGCTGCTCACCCGGCACACCCAGGTGCTGAGTCCCAGTCCCCAGCCCTGCCCTTGCCAAACTGGGCCTGAATGGTGCTGCTCGGGGCCAGCTGTTGCTGCCTGGAGGTGGCCCAAGCCCAAGAAGATAAAAAGGTGAAAGCCTTGGATGGGCTTCATTTTCCTAAACTCCTCCCCAGAGTTTTGTAGGGT
>NW_008588476.1:0-3936 GCF_000691845.1 Merops nubicus
TATAAATAAATATATTTTCCTTAAAGCAAAGATCCTAGGAGGTCTGTGAGGCCCTCGGATCGAGGGAGGGGCAAGGGGCAAGGACATCCTTTGAGGAGCGGGGACAGCCACCACGGGGACAGCGGGGACCCTCGGCACAACCGCTCAGTTTGGGAAACCTGCTCTCAAAGCCAAAAACAAAAAAAAAAAGAAAATATGCAAGGATAAGTTAACTTACAGAGAGGAGCCAGAGGGAAACCACTTCTTTTTCTAAACGCCCCCTTTCCTCACCTCCTTTTGTCTCCGTTCCCCATCCCAGCGACTTTCTCCCGGTTCTCTCTTCTAATGGGGCTCAGTTCTGAAGAGCAGGGAGGGAGTGCCTGGCCTCACCGGGGCAGCTCCTCTGCTAGTCAGGGTACAGATTTGGATTTGTTTTTTTTACCGTCTCTTCAAGCAGATGTTTGGGAGGAGAAAATCTCTCGCCGGTGGTTGCTGTTACAGTGAGATCAATAAAGGTCTTGGTTCTATTGAATCAAAGTGCTGGAGGTTTCTTCTGACTGTGACTCAGGGTGCCGGGTGGGATTTTACCTTTGGAACAAATGCTGCCTGGGCTTCACCCCCTTGTGGTTCAACACTCCTTCCTTTTTATATTAGCTGCCTTTTTTTTTTTTCTTTTTCCCCTCCCAAATTCTTTAGGTGAGTTGCTTTCCAAATTTCCAAGTTGGAAAAAAGCAGCTCCAGGCCAAGGACGGTAAAGTAGGAGCGAGCCCTTGCCTCTCACTGGGCAGAACTTGGTATTGCCCAGAGCAGAGGATGGGCAAACCCATCACCAGAACCCAAGGGTTAAGGGGGAGCTGGACTGCAAAATTTCCTGGACAGAAAAATTTGGTTTTTACCATAGAAAAGTCTCCCACATATAAAATCGCTGCTGAGTGGTCATTTATCCTGCATCACTGGGAGCAAAAACCTACACAGACCTCAGCATCCAAGCAGGGAGGTGCTCAAGAAAGTCCTGCTCTGGGTATGTCTGAGCCACACTCCAAATAAACCCCTGAACTTAAGCTGAGCTTAAATTGCAACCCCCCCACATTTTTTTTTACATTGCTGCTGATGCAGATGTGTTGCCACAAAGTGACCTGGGTATTCTGCCTGTCTGCTCTGGGGAGACCCCCCTGCCGTGCTGGGGCAGCTCTGGAGTCCTCAGCACAGCAGAGACAGGGACCTGCTGGAGCGGGGCCAGAGGAGCCCCAGCAGTGACCCGAGGGTGGAACCCCTCTGCTGGGAGGCCAGCAGGAGAGAGCTGGGCTTGGTCAGCATGGAGAGGAGAAGACTCCAGAGAGACCTTCTGGTGGCCTTCCAGTACTTAAACAGGGTGCTTAGAAAGATTGGGACAGTCTGTTTAGGGCCTCTTGCAACAGGACAAGTGGTGATGGTTTTAAACTAAAAAAGGAGTGATTTATATTAGATAGGAGGAAGGAATTTTTTACACTGAGAGTGGTGAGATGTGGACCCAGGTTGCCAAGAGAGGTGGTTGACGCCCCATCCCTGGAACCATTCCAGGTGAGGTTGGACAGGGCTGTCTGAGCAATGTGCTCCAGCTGAAGCTGTCCCTGCTTAGTGCAGGGGGGTTGGACTAGATGACCTTGAAAGGTCCTTCCCAAACTAGTCTGTGATGATTCTGTGCTCCCCTGGCCCCGTGCTGTGGTGCCCCTGCAAGTGCATCACTCCAGGATGTGGACTGGACATGTGAAATCCTGCAGAGGCACACTGGGTTTGGGGGGGGCCCTTGAACACTCTCAGCACAGTCCTGCTGTAACCTTCCATGGATGCTGACACATACAGCAGCAGCAGCATATCTGCTGTCACCCTGCATTGTTACCAGAGTTATTATTAAATTAGTAATATTAAATTTGTTTTAGTATGCTACTCTTGTTTCTTGCACTCCTCTCCAGCTTGGTTCTGTTAAAAAATGGTGTTTAGGAGGGAGAGGTGGAGAAAGCAATGAGGGAACCCCCTCCTTTAGAGCAGGCACTGCTGCTAGCACACACGTTGTATGGCTGCTCCCTCCTACAGTTTCTCCCCAGATTCTGGGTTGACTCTTACCCAAAGTCCCTATTAGGAAGTGACCCAGAGCCTGCCAGGGAAACAAAAAAAAAAACTGGGGCAGGGATCAAGAAGATGAGACTCTTGTTAGTGGCGCCCAACAACAGGACAAGGGGGAACAAGCCCAAACCGGACCTGAACAGGAGGAAAAAAATTATTTGTTGTGAGGGTGGCAGAGCCTGGAGCAGGCTGCCCAGAGAGGTTGTGGAGTCTCCTTCTCTGGAGAGATTCCAAACCTACCTGGACTTGACCCTGGGCACTGGGTGACCTGCTGGAGCAGGAGGGTTAGACGAGGTGATCTCCAGAGGTCACTTCCAACCCCTTCCATACTGTTTTATTCTTCAGGCAGGGAGAGCTTCTAGATGCTAATGTGGAATGGAGAATTGGGGGAAAAAAAATGGATAAAACTTCAATCTAGGCCTGGAGCTCTTAATTGATGGCAAGCTGTAAACCAGCTAACTCAGGGCGATTTCACAGGCAGTGGGGTGAATGAAACCTTGGGTGGATTTATAGCTTTTCATTTGAGCTTTAAGCTGGAGTTTAAACACGCATCACCTGCGTGTGTGACTTCTGGGGTCTGCCCTGCGGTGTTCGACTGCAAAATCCAGCAGCACAGTTCAAGAAAGGGTATTTTGGCTGAGCCAAAGCCTGGGAGCCTGGCTAGTATCTAGGATCCCGATGAACAAACTTTCCAGCGCTGCTTTCCAGCCGTTACCATTTTCGGACTGACTCCGGGCTCCGTTTACATTCCTGGCCCTCTTTCCCAGTGCCGGTGAAACATCTTCATGCCGTTTTTCCTTTGGTCTTTTGGGATCCTATAAACATTTCTTTGTTGGTTCATCCCGGAGCAGTGCACCAGCTGGGGATGGTGCTGGGTGTGAGCGAGGCTGTAGCACTGGGGTGTTGAGGGCCCAGAGGTCAACCCAGATGAAATAGAGGAAGGTGGTTAGGAGCTGAAGGAGTTGGGGTTTTATGGATGAGCTAAAATAGCATTTTTTCCGTGGCAGCAGAGTAAGTGCAGTGCCTGTTGGCAATGAGGGAAGCCTGAAGTCATCTCATGGCTGTGCTGTGGTGGAAACCAGCAGAAGATGAGCAGACCTTGGTGCTGGTCCTGGCAGAGCTGTTGCAGGAACCCACCACAGTGCCTGTACACGCTGGGGAGCAGCCAGGTGGCAGCAGCCATTGGGTGGCCCAAGCAAGGAAGGATTGCTCTGAGACTTAGGGACCTACCCTAACACTTCACAGGATATCTCCAGGTCTACAGACTCTCCACCATGCCCACCACATACCTACAGAAAATGCAGATTTCTCTGTGAACTTCAGTGCTCAGCCTGCATTTAAAAGTTGTGCTGAGCACTCGCAGAAGTGAGCGTTGGACCTTTTCTTCCCCTGTGTGAGTTTTGGGAAGCAGCCACCCTTGGCTTGATAAAGCAGGGTGGCAGGGGCTTCTCACAGGCCATTTCACACCAGTCCCAGCCTGGATCCAGCAGTGGCCCTCGCCCTGGCCCCAGTCACACACATCCCTCTCTCCTCTTCTATTTCTGGGAAGGAAAAAGACATTTTGGATTTGAAAAGTGCAGGCTTGGTATTCCCTAAACTGCTGTCGTCCTTCCAAACCTGGCTGGCATCTGGTGACCCGCTGGCTGTCCCAGGGGGTTGACCCCAGGAGGGGATGTGAAGGATTGGGGTGGCTGGGGGTCCCTGAGGGGATGGGTGCTGTGGCTGAGGGGTCCCGCAGGGGCTGGGGGCTGCGGTGTGCCATGGGGTCCCCGAGGGGATGGGTGCCGTGGGTGGTGGATGCTGCACGCCAGAGGGTGCCCGCGGGGGCCGGTGCTATGGCCGAGGGGCTCTCAA
>NW_008588477.1:0-796 GCF_000691845.1 Merops nubicus
TGGTAGAACTGGGCTGCATTTTCCAAAGTAGTAACTTTTTAAAAGGAGAAGCTTTTCCATCCTATGCCACAATTGCTTCCCCCATATTCTTGAAACCTGTTTTGTGCTAATCAGGTTGCACGGCTTAGAGGGTAGTTGTCTTTATATTGGAAATATCCTTTTATTCTGTTTGATTACAGGTAAAATCCTCTTAGAACGTGAATTAAACACACAGCCCTCCTTTATACTTCAAAGCAGTGAAAGTCTAAAATGTTGGACTTTGTTAGCCATAATATTTCCCAGCTTGCAGGGAAGTGGGTAATACTTCAAGACAACTGTAATAATCGCAGAAAATTGTAACAATAATAATTGCACTCTTTAACATTGATTTTTCAGTCTTTGTCATACATTTCTTCTGAGATTTGGGTATGGGTCTTTTTAGTGAAGCTGGCTTTTTCTTGCATTCCTCTTAATTTCTTATAAAACAGATGCTGAGGAGTTGTTTCATTTTTTTTCTGATGCTGAAAGACTATAGTTTGATATTTCAAACCATTAAACTTTTGCATATTGTTCATCTGAAAGTGCACACAATTCTGTAGGAAAGTTTAATTCTGCAAAAGCAGACTAGAAAAATGGAAAATCAAATACCTTTTTAAGATGGTATTTTAAGATAAGTCACTTCTAATGATTTGAAGCAATGATACGAACTGTGGTTAGATGATCTTGCTAAACATTGATAGGAGCAGGACTTCTAATGATTTGAAGCAATGATACGAACTGTGGTTAGATGATCTTGCTAAACATTGATAGGAGCAGG
>NW_008588478.1:0-229 GCF_000691845.1 Merops nubicus
TGGAAGGCTGCGGGCTCTGAGCCCCCGCCGCGGCTGATCGGGTGTGTAAACATGAAACCTTGTGGGTGCTCCCACAATAAATACTGGCATTTAAATAACCTGAAGAAGGGCTGGTGCGCTTCTTCTGGTTCTGTCAGTTTATGAACGTCTGCTGCGAGCTCACGCCTCTCTCAGCAGCACTGAGTGCGAGGTAAAACCGACATAAAGCTTTCATTGTCAAGGAGAAGGG
>NW_008588479.1:0-395 GCF_000691845.1 Merops nubicus
CTGCCGCTCGGGGTAGCGCTCGCGCTGCATGGCCACCACCTCCTGCAGCGAGCTGCCGAACATGGAGGGGCTGAACACGGCGTTCTTGGCGTGCCGGATCTCCTCCAGGTTCGGCTTCTTCAGCCCCTGGGGGAGACAGGAGAGACCACCCGGCCTGTGAGGACGAGATGGGCACGTGGGGTCCTGCTGCCTCCCCAGCACCCCCCCCGGGTGGGGCTCCAGAGCGTGAGCCTCATGGAATCGTGGAGTCACAGAGTGGGTTGGGTGGGAAGAGACCTTGAAGCTGCTGGCGTCCATCCCCCCAGCACGGCCAGGGCACCTCAGCACCATGTCCCTCACCCCACATCTCCACGGCTTGGGAACCCCTCCAGGGGGGGGGGCTCCAACACCGCCCT
>NW_008588479.1:658-2258 GCF_000691845.1 Merops nubicus
GTGAACCTTCAAACCCCCCAGCAGACCCTTCCTCCCCTTCAGCAGCTCCACACCCCCACCCAGCTCGGTGTCACCTGCAAAGTGACAGCGGGTGCTGGGACCCCCTTGTCCAGGTCACTGGTAACACCCAACAGAACCAGCCTCAGCCCCGAGCCCCGGGGACACCACTTGGGACTGGCCACCACCTCGTTGGAGCCATGGATGGGCTCCAGCCAACATGGCCAAGGTCTCCAGCAGGACTGTGCACCAGGAGCTCAACGCCAGGGGTGGGCAGGTGCCTCCACCCACCAGCTGGGTTCAAAGGCAAGTCCAGCCCTGGGGACTCTCCCCACGGCACCTGGTGGGACCCTCACGCTCTGCTGTGGGGCCATGACCACGCTGGAGCTTCTCCAGCCATGACTCGTGTTGGGAGGAGGACAACCCAGAGCTCTGGGATGCTTCTGGACATCCGAGCACCAGCACCAGTTCCTCTGGATTCCTCCTCTGGCTGGGCTGGTGGTTTGGTCACAGGGGGACACCACAGGAGAGGTGGGTGGCCATGGAAGGATGGAGAAGGGATGGACAGTGTGTGTGTGGTGGGGTGGAGAAGAGGAGATGGATGGAGCAGATGAGGGTGGTGGGATGGAGAAGAGGAGGTGGATGGAGCAGATGAGGGTGGTGGGGTGGAGAAGAGGAGGTGGATGGAGCAGATGAGGGTGGTGGGGTGGAGAAGAGGAGATGGACACAATGGACAAGTGTGGTGGGGTGGAGAAGAGGAGGGGGATGGAGAGAGTGAGTGTGGTGGGGTGGAGAAGAGGAGATGGACACAATGGACAAGTGTGGTGGGGTGGAGAAGAGGAGATGGACACAATGGACAAGTGTGGTGGGGTGGAGAAGAGGAGATGGACACAATGGACAAGTGTGGTGGGGTGGAGAAGAGGAGATGGACACAATGGACAAGTGTGGTGGGGTGGAGAAGAGGAGATGGACACAATGGACAAGTGTGGTGGGGTGGAGAAGAGGAGATGGACACAATGGACAAGTGTGGTGGGGTGGATGGTGGGATGGAGAAGAAGAGATGGATGCAGTGGATGTGTGTGGTGGGGTGGAGAAGAGGAGGAGTCAGCCAACAGCAGGAGGAGCTGCCCTGGCCATGTCTTGAGCTGCTGGTTCTCAACTGCTCCCATCTTTGCCTCCAGTGGTCAGCAGGACACGACCACCAACGACCCCTCAGTGGGCCTGTGCCCACTCCCACCTCAGCACCTTGTCTGAGCAGCACCCGTGGTGACCCCAGGAGGTCCCCAGAAGATCCCCAGCGACGGCCAAGCCACGCTGGAGACACCCAGAACATCCTCACCACGGATCAGAGCCCAGCTACCACCCCATTTCCAGCTCTCTCCAGCTTCATCCCTCCTCCTCCTCCTCCAGACCCCATCCCCAGACCCCAGCACCCCCCTGGTGGTCCCGGGTGGGCGTGGGGGGTGGTGGCCACCCAAGGGTTGGATGGTACCTTCTTGGCTCCCGTCAGAGCTGCCTTCTGCAGCTTGTTGTAGCAGTACTTGGCATAAGTGCTTATTGCCACCCCTGGAAGAGAAAACAGAGTGGGGGTCATGGGGGGTCT
>NW_008588480.1:0-9073 GCF_000691845.1 Merops nubicus
TTTGTGATTTTCACTTGTTTTGTGCTTTCTGGGTCTGACAGGCTCCTGCAATAATTATTTTAAACATGGCTTTGTGTAAATCCCACCAGCCATCAGATTTGCTCTTCCACAACAGCATGTCCATGGAGGGGTCATGGTCTCTGTACCATGTACCAAGAGTCAAGGTCTTCAGCCTTCCAGTACCTGAAGGGGGCCTACAGGAAAGCTGAGGGAGGACTGGTTACAAGGGCATGTAGCAATTACACGAGGGGCAATGGTCTTAAGCTAGAGCAGGACAGATTTAGATTAGACATTAGGAAGAAGTTCTTTACTGTGAGAGTCGTGAAACACTGGCACAGGCTGCCCAGAGAGGCGGTGGAGGCTTCATCCCTGGAGACATTCAAGATCAGGATTCATGGGGCTCTGAGCAATATGATTTAGTTAAAGATGTCCCTGCTTAGTGCAGTGGGGGTGGGACTAGATGACCTTTAAAGGTCCCTTCCAACTCAAAACATTCTGTGATTGTATGTTTTCCCATCCTACCTGCATGTCTTACCCACCCCTGCCCCTGCTCTCCACAGATGGCCCTGAGGACACAGGTGGAGAGTGTCCTGATCAGAGTTGGAGGGGGACATTTTGCTCTCCCTTGCTTTTTGGCATGCTTGACGTTTCAGGCACATAGTCATTGTGAGACTTTCCACTACAAACCTCAGATGCGGGTGAATATGGGTCAGACAAGTAGTGGAAGAAGGGGCAGATGCTCGTGCAAATGTAACAGCAACCTTGGGGTTCCACAGCACTCCCTCAAAGCAAAGCCACAAGAGTTTCAGGTCTCTGTTAATCCCACTGCAGCACTGCTGCCATGTCTGCAGACGGCTGGAAGACTGAGGTGGTGTCATCTGCCAGGCAGAAGGACACACGGAAATCAGTGGATGTTGCTCAGTTCTCTGGGCCCCTCAAGGCTCATACAGAGGCTGGGCTTTGGCTGAGAGACGTGTCTGGGGCCAGATGCTCCTGTGCCACCAGGAGTCTGGTATTGCTAAGTACAAATGCTAGTTACAAAAATCTCTTGGGGTGGGCATCGCTTTCATAGTCCTTGCTGCAGAGACCCTGCCCTGTTTTCCAATCAAGATGCACCATCAGGTCAGGGAAGAAAAGGAGGTGGCATTAAGGGGAGGAGGTGGGTGAGGGGATCCTGTGTGAGGTAGGAGAGGCAGAAAGAGGTATTGTGTGTAAGAGAAGCAGGAGGAGCAGTGATACACAGCAGGGTCCTGGTTCATATGGAGACCAGCAGAGGGAAGGCAAGGGTTCTGTGACAGAGAGGAAGCAATACTGGTGTGGAGATTGAGACAAACCTCTCCTTTCTGCCTCTGTGGATGTAGTGACCCAAGCTTGTTGCTGCCACTCATCTTCCTGCTCTGCCACAGATGCCTGGCACGGGACACTGCACCCCTTCCCCAGGTGCCACCAGCTTGGGGGTGCTCTTCTTGTGCTGAGCTGCAGGCAGGTGAATTAGCAGCTAAGCTGAGGTGGGTCCTTCAGCTACAAACACACAGACCCAGGGATCTATTTTTCCTCCTGTTTGATTTCTACTGATTATTTCCACTGCCTTACCATTTAGAAGGAAAGCTTTCATTTAATGAAAAATAACAAAAAAGAAGCCTGCACTTTAGAAGTCTCCAGATTGCTTCTGTATGCTGAAGAAGAAAACAGTAGGAAAAACTCATGTTTATTTACTGAGTGTTCCCTTCTCTTCAATTACAGTAAGCTTCTTGTGCAAAAAGGTACCCAGTATTATAAGAGGAAGAACTGATGAGCTTCTGAATTGCTGAAGTTTATCATCATTACACTGCCGACATGTATCATGAGCTGTGACTAACTCGATGTTGTAAGCCCAATTCTCATTTGTATTAATAATACCTGAAATCATTTATTCAGCACACATTTTTTTTTCCTATGGACGTTTATCATATATATGCCCAGTTTGCCACCCCTATGTACCATGAAAGTGGTGGAAATAGGCACATAAATCAGGCTTATAGGTTCCAAGATTCTTTCACAGATTTCACTGTGGAAGAAGCAATTGGGATTGACACATGCAGTAACTCCCTGATTAAAAATAATAATAAAACTATAACCTAGTTTGTCTTCATTCACTTGTGGATTTTTCTCAGAGAGGAAAAAAAAAAAGAGAGTCAGATTGCTCCAAAGATTAAATAAATAACCTGCACCTTACTTCCCTGGGCAAGTGTTTGTGTTTATTATAACAGTGGGTATAATCTTCTCACCCTAAAAACAGTGACCCCATTTCCAGTGGAGAAGGCTGATCCTTGATCACATGATCTGATTGATCACCTTGGGATCACCGCGATCACAGGTGCAGGACTGATGCACCGTGGCATGGTGAGATGTCAGGCTACTAAATCAAAGACTGGGGAATTAACATTGTAAAATACTCTGTCTTTAGATTCTGCTAGGCAGAATAAGGCAAAAGTTGTTCCGGGACCAATTTTAATGTTGTATTATGAATACTCCTAATTTCAAAGTCCATTAAGCTGCTTATAAGCAAAGCCAGTATTTCCAGGAGAGCACAATATGTTTGACACTTCCTACTGTAAGTCCAAGAAGAATCAGGTAGAGCTTCTGTGAAAGTCTCGTGTCTCTTGAGAGCAGTTGTTTAGACTGAAGGTCAGATAGGATCACACTGCAGTGCAGTAGCAGTCTATGTGCATGCATTTAGCTGATGGAAATGTGAGATAGTTTGCTATTAGCTTGGCCTGTAACAAAAGGACTTTACACAACGTTGTTCTTATCACAGGCAGAGCGTGTTCTCCAGCACTCACAGGAGCTTGGCTTATGCTCAGTCATTTCACACAAACGTTGGCCATTAACATCATTCTTGTGCTCTACCACAGAAACAGCAAGAGGGCTTGACCAGTTGGTGGTGACTCGTAAGGGCCTAGGTTCACGCTATCCAGGCCCCTGGCGTGATTGTTCTTATTAACAATAGTATTACTTTGGTGAGGAAAATACCGTAAAGAACAAAATACTGTAAAGTGTGCCCCTGTGATAAAGCCATGAAGCAATGGGTGTACCCTGGCTCCAGAACACATCAGACTAAAAAGATAGCATGGAAGTGCAATAATGGAAGAGAAGGTCAGCAGAATGAAGTATGTTCCAGTTTGTCCTGAAGCAGGAACAACAAAGCGACAGCGACTGGTTATTGGAGAAGCAGAAGAGAAAAAAAGACCTCCTTCTCCACAGGAACATGAACAGTTACACCTGCTGCTAATGCGGCAAGGTCTATCCAGTTCAAGTTTCTCTGGAGCAATGGGGCAGCCCAGAAAAAAGAGGGACTATTACACAGAGAAGAAGAGCCTCAAACAAAGCCCATAGGAAATCCCAGAGGTCCAGACTAGCCTGACAAGACGATGTTACACCATACACAGCCACTGCAGCAGTCTGAGTATCTCTCTTCTAAGCCTGGTCCGTGTGCCATCCTCCAGAGCTATCACAGCTGCAGACTTGGCTGCATTCTCACAGTGACTCCCATCTAGTATCTGAGATTTTGTAAAAACAGCTTGTGGATAGGTCAAGTTCATCTCTCAGAGACTGCTGCAGTTCATGTCTGGCTGGAGGCTGAGAAGTAAAGAGTTATGCAAAAATGCTATCTGAGCAAATGTGGTTTTGGAACAGGACTGCCATTAGTGCAAAGGAGAGGGTATGCTTACCCAGGCGTGGGAAATGCCTTGAGGATGGTGTTCGTCTGATATGGCAATAATTTCACTTTGTGCTGGTTTGATGTCACAACAGGTGAAATAAAATTCTGCCTTGTGCAGGCTGATAATGGTCTCTTACAATTTCAATCAATAATTTATTCTTGAGAGCTTTATAAATATTAGTTCTTTTAGTCTTACATCACCTCAGAAGACATTGCTTCAGCTCTGTGGAGTTTGGGACCCTTATTTGCTTCAGATGCATAGGTGTTTTTTTTGGTTTGCATTTTGCCCTCAGCTAAAAAGCCCTCCCTCCTGAGACTGCAGAGGGTCATGGGGAAAGAGCAGGTAAGTTCATACAATATTTATCATACCTGCATTGCTTCTGGTGTGCTCTAATGGCTTTGCCTGTTAGCTGTAACTGGACACTGTTGTCCCTCTGTGTGCAGACCATAATCCTGCCTGCTGGGAGATAGAAACGCCCAGTTACAATGCACCACCTGAGCAGCTGGGAACGTTTCATTTCCATGGCCAGTGTTAGGCAAGTGCAGGTGCTCATTTCTGCAGGGGCTGATCATCCTTCTTGTGACCATGGAAACATCTTCATGGAAGCATCACCTTGCTTTTCTGTTGACAGTAACTCATCAGCCATTGCAGAAAGGTCAATACAAGACCACGATAAGGGTTCCAAAGTCCATGACTTAAGCAGTGACTTGTTATGGAAAGACCAATATTACTTGGTGGAAGTTAGACTCAAAGTTTCCATTGACTGCCAGCTGAAAACAAACTGATTCTCTTCTGAACTCTAGCAATACCTAAACATCAGCTGAGGCAGATAAGGCCTAAACCTTGTAACCTCACGTGAACAACATTAACTTGTGCCAGCTGTACATGAACCATATTAACCTTCGACAGCTGTACAGAAAGGAGCTGCACACATGGCAGTGATATGTGACACTGTTATCAACACTTACAGGAAAAAAAGAAATGTCTTGTTGAAGTAAAAAATGGTTTTTGACAGAAGGTACAAGAGTTATGTCTTAGTGAGTACCACACCCAGTCTGAGTAACCCAATGCCTCTCTGCCCTGGTGCTGGGTTCTCAGAGGAACAGCAGGCAAACACAAGTATCTCCAGGTGGTATTTTGGAGGGCTCCATAGTAAAATCATCAGAGAGGAACAGAGCACAGGAACGCCAGGGGCACCACAGCACAGGGGAGGTGAAAGTCCCTGCCACCAGAGAAGAAAAGCTTGCAGTAATATCAGCATCCACCATGCTGCAGAAGGCTCTGGTGACAGTCGCTATCAGGATCATGTCAAAGGTTAGAGGAGGCAGCTCTATGAGTAAAAATTACTTGAGGGTAACTGCTGTCATCACTCAATCACATCAGGGAACATGATCTTAAAGGTGAAGATAAGGTTTAATTAAACTGCAAAGTGCATAAATCCAAATAGTTGTGCAATCCTCTCATGGTAATAAGGAAAGCTGCAGAGTGTGCAAATATAGTATGAAGTATCTATCATCTTTTCTGTCCCAGGCACATCAAGAGGACAACATTCAGTTTTGATTATAAGGTCACCAAGGCAATGCCTCTGGAGTAAAGTTATCTCTGGAGTAAGTTTTTTTTCTTGTTCCAAAACACACCCTTCCTCCAGTCTGCTGGCTACTCAGCCAATGAAGTTCAGCTACACAGACCATCACCTCACAAATTCTCGTTGCTCCATCTTTATCATTGAACCTCCTATTCCAGTCCATCTATTGCAGTTTCCTCCCCCCCCCCCCCGGCTTTTTCCCTTCTTCTGTACCAGCTTCTCTGCACTTTCCCCTTCTGGATCCATTTTGCAGCCTACTTCAGTTTAGTTTCTAGTGTTAATTTCCTCTGAGCAGTATCAGACCCAGATGTCACATTTCCTTGTAACTACAGGATAAATCATCTCAAAACTCATACATACAGAAAAAAAATAAAGGAAAACAGAACAGACCTGAGCCATAATCTCAACAAGAACATGACACAGTCATTCAGAATATCAGTGGGCTGGATCCTAGCATCACTGGTGTTGTGTACAGCAGGACTAAACCAAATACTATGAAAGTGTCAGACAACTGGGGTAAATAAAAGGAAAATTAGACCTCCCTTTATACTCTTACGAGCAAATACTCGTTCTCCCACCTTTTGAGCTACTTCCTGCCAGACATTCTAAAGAAAAGAGAAGGTTGAATGCTCATGCCTTTCTCTGGCCAAGAGTAAAGTAAACCCTACAAATCAAACCATACAAGATCCTTTAGCTGAGAGCAGGAATTCAGGGAACACAACAGAGACACATGTGGCTGCATACATATATGTGAGTATGTATATATGCCCCTCCTTGTGGGTGCAGGTCTAAGACCTAAACTGTTTTTTTTTTTTTTTTTTTGCAAGGTGTTGAATATGATCCAACAAGTGCCAGATGACATTGTTTTAAACAGTTGTCATGGATTACCCCGGTGCACATGGCACCAGGGCATTGCCACTCCAGATCAGACAAGGTAGCCCACTGGCCCCCAGCTAGTGCATTTGAACAAGAAAATGCAGGTCAGCATGCAGACCAAGCTGGGTTTTTTGTCAGCCTCTCTCTTTCTCTTTTTTTTTTTTCAGTGAAAGCTAATCCAGCAGAAATATGACATATTATAAAGGAGCATAATGAGTATGTGTAAATTCTGATTAGACAAAGCAGTTGTTCTTGAACTGGACAAAGGGCAGACATTTAAGCCAGCCTGCAAATACATTAGAGGCTAAAAGTGAGGCACCGAGGGCAAGCACTTGCCTAAAATGTACCAAATGGCATCTGTGGTCACAAAATTAGCAAATTTGCTACCACTCTGTGAATTTTGTACGGTACCTCTTAGGCACTATGTCCAGAGACAGAATTGCAAATTGAAATGCCTGCTGCAAAAGACAGATTTTCCTGAGTTGTAATTTGATGTTTTGTTTGGGTGGGTTTTTTTGTGTGTTTGTTTGTTTGTTTTTCTTTTTTTTTTCCCCAAAAGGTAATTGCACTGTCCACAGCCTTGTGTGTTCCACATTTCCAGGTATCAGGAATGGCATTTTCAGTTTGCCCTTTGGATCCTCTTGTTGAAGCTAAACCTCACACTTCCAGTCCTGGATCTGGCCTGCTCAACCTAGCCCTAATGTATTTTTATCATGTGTCTCAGTAAAGTGGTGACTGCCAGCCTTACTGCTCCTGGCAACCCTGTTCTGGAGGACAGGTATCTCTTGAAGAGCAATAACTGTTTGTAACAAAGTGAATTGAAACCAATCCCTTAAAGTACAAAGTTGGCTACACCTCTGCAGGTGTGTCCCAGTTAGGCTATGGCAGCCTTCACAAGTGGCTTACACCTGCTGCCAGGCTCGTAGCTGTGTCAATGGGCTGCATCAGCAAATTGTAAAAACGTTTGTTTCGGCTGCAGATTTTACAGGAGCTCCTCAAAAGTGAGTGGCTGCATTTAAGCAGTGCCTGCAGATCGTGCAGCTGAAAAAAAAAAGTCCGTATTTTGCCTCAGACACTCTTTTTATCTGGGTTTGCTCTCTGCTGAAGATTCCAAAGGCCTGATCCATGAGAAGGGTTCCCTGCTGCATGTGAGATAATACAGCAAACCGTCAGTCAAACTACTATGTTCACATAACAAGCCATGACTTTCTCCAACCCCAAAAACTTCTGCATTTCAGATATGTTTCAGGATGGCAGACAACCAAGACACACTGTGCATTTACATATTTTCTCCAGTCTTATTCCCATCACTATGGAAGAAGGACCAAGGCACAGCCCCTGTCCCCACGGTGAGACAGTGCTGGTGCTCCCTGTAATAGAATCATAGAATCATAGAATCCTTTAGGTTGGAAGGGACCTTCAAGATCATCAAGTCCAACCATTGAGCCATTAGGGCTCTAAAGTCCTCTGCTAATACCCTGTTCCGGTTGAAGTTCCTCTCATCAGGACTACCCTACTAAACAAAGGTGTTTGTTTTGCATTTTAATGAGCACCTCCATCGAGGAGCACCACTGCACCTCTGAGCATAAGACTTGAGTGCTGATGCTTGGGTCTGGGAATGTTTCATTGATTCAGAAATACAGTACTTATGTTACAGTAGTTGTGTTCCACTTGTTTTTAATTTCTAAAGCTTCCAGGTTTTCTGACAGAGACAGAGACCTATATCCAGCAAGTGAAACCTTTTAGCAGTGAGTTTCTTCAGCTGATTTATTTTCTACTGGTCTAGCACGCTGAAAAACACCAGCACAGTGTAGAGTAGCACAGAAACCACAACCTGAAATTGCTGCCAAATGGAACAGTGAAAGTGCACTGAGAGCAAAATTCTCAAAGCATGCAAGGTTTAACTGACTTCAGTGGAGAGGTGGGTTTAGAAGAACAAAAAATTCACACTGCTGAATTCCACTCACTGGACTGAAAGATAAGATCACAGTCACTGTTTCAGTTGGTTCATGTGTTTGGTAGTTTCCCATGCAAGTTTCTATATCTTTCCTTTCTGGGCTCCTGGTACAAGAGAGACATGGACATACTGGAGACAGTCCAGGAAGATGATGAAGGGTCCTGGAGCATCTCATCTATAAAGAAGGTCTGAGAGAGCTGGGATTTTTCGGCCTGAAGAACAACAGGCTCCGGGGGCCTTGTCAATGTATACGAACACTTGCATGGGTGTGCAATGAGCACAGAGCCCAGCTCTTTTAGGTGGTACTCTGCGACAGCACAAAGGAAAATGATCATCTACTGAAACACAGGAGGTTCTGCCTGAATATCAGGAAACACCTTTTCACTGTGAGAGTAACTAAGCACTGGTGCAGGTTACCCAGAGAGGTGGTGGAGTCTCAAACCTTGTTGATTTAAAAACTCATGGTCCTCAGCAACTGACTCTAGGTGGCCTTGCTTGGACAGGGGGCTGGACCAGATGACCTCCAAAAGTCCTTTCCTACCTCAACCATTCTCTGTAAATACCAATTAAGGAGGAAGATGCTAAAGCTCGAGTTCATGGGCAGTCACACAACATTGTCCATACACAGCAGACTTCATCACTGAGAGGATGTGCCACTGGTTTTACAAAAAGAATGTATGAAAGACATTGATTGTCACCTGTCCAAACTCCTCCTTACACCTAGATGAAACAGGCATTTGAGCTGACAAAGCAGAGATGAAGCCAAAAGGGGCATCATTGCTGGAGAGGACTTGTATATGTCAAGTAACTGGGTTGAGTGATCTCCAACCCCAGGCACCTCACTGCCCACCAGGCCAGGGGAGTCAAGCCTTACCAGAATGGGACCATGCAAGAACTAATTGGTCCACTAACTCCATGTCCTTAGCACATACAGAATCATAGAATCCTTTAGGT
>NW_008588481.1:0-279 GCF_000691845.1 Merops nubicus
TGCGTGAGTTCCTGGAGGACGTGAAGCCCTCGCTGCGTTACGACATCGTCCCTCTGGCCGACCCCTACGGCCTTTCAGTCACGGACCCCGACCTGCAGTGCTTGGTGGTCAGCGAGGAGACCCGCCGGGGAGGGGAGGCCGTCAACAGGAAGAGACTTGAAAACGTAATGCCTGGGCCCGAGCTGGGTGGGCTGCCCCTTCTCGGCCTCGCGCTCCTGCCTGCGGGCAGATCGGGTCTCGGTGAGCAGCAGCAGCACTCGGTGGCCCAGCCCGGGCTTG
>NW_008588481.1:551-3015 GCF_000691845.1 Merops nubicus
GCGGGTAGAGCTGGGGGCTCTGATGGTGCCCGTGTGCCTGGGAGTATGGGACCACCTTGGGAGCAAGGAGCTGGCTCACCCCCCCAGCTGCAAGGGACAAGCTTCAGGGGGCTCTCTGCCTGTGCTGGCCCCTGCTCTGCAGGACCAGCACTTTTTCATGGCCATCTCCAGGCTGGATGGTTGGGATCCTTCTCTGGCAGAGCCAGTGTTCTCCATCTGCTGGCAACAGTTCTCCTTCTTCCCTCAGCGAGACCCTGCCTTGCCATCGCGCCCATACGTGATTGGCCTGACTGGAGGCACTGGGAGTGGGAAAACCTCCATCGCCAGGCTCCTGGGGCACCTGGGAGCGTTTGTGATCGACGCCGACAAGCTGGGCCACGCCGTCTATGCCCCGGGTGGCCCTGCCTACGAGCGGGTGGTGGCAGCTTTTGGGACAGGTAGAGCCACCAAAGGCTGGGGTGGAGGAAGAGGAGGGAGGGGTGTGCTGTCATCCCAGCATCCTGGGGAGCTGTCCTGGCCTGTGCTTCCCGTGTGGGTTTTGGACTCCACACCACACAGATGGGGCTCTGCAGCTGATTCTGTGATGCTTGGGCCTAAGCAGCTCGAACTTCTGCTTTCCCCAAGTCTTGCTCGTCCCATGTCAGAGCAGCTGTAAACTGGCTGGTGGGGAAGGCTAAACCAGGCTGCTGGGTGTCTAGGAAAAGCCCTTCCCTGTCATTTTCTGGAGCAAGGTGAAGAGCTGCCAGGTCAGGTCCTGCAGCTCCTTTCTGGGTTCCTCTGCAGGCTCTGTGCTGGAATCCTTTTGCTCTGGCCTAGGCTTGCTGCAGGGAAGTGAACTGGTTTCATTCCTCCCAAGCCTGTTCTGCCTCTGTCTTGCAGAAATCTTGAATGAAGATGGGACGATTAACAGGAAAGTCCTTGGGGCCAAAGTGTTTGGAAACCAGGTAAGAGCAGCACAGAGACTGTCAATATTTAATCTGCTGAGCTGGGAGCTCTCTGTCTGTGCTGTGGCTTTTTATTTTTCATCCCTTTGAGCTGATGACACCTTCCTGACTGTCCTTTCTGGCAGGACAGGGCAGGACACAGAGATCCTGTCTCTGCAGCTGAGTTGGACACGCTCTGTAGCCGTACTGGACATGCTCCTCTCAGCCTAGCAGCTGCTGCTTCCTCCCCATCCCCATCTGCTCTGTCCACGCTTGTCCTAGTACCATAGAATGGATTATGGCTTAGGTTGGAAGAGACCCAAGAGATCAAATCCAAGCTCCCTGCCGTGGGCAGGGATGCCTCTTGTCCTCACCCATTGGAGCAGCAACCCAACACGTGCCGAGCCAGTGCCCTGACCTGTGCATTAGTGGGGTTCGGTGACGTGGATGCTGAGCCTGACCCTCTGTGCCTGGCTTCGTTGGCCAGGCCCGTGCTCAGCCTTTGGCTAGTGTCCTGCAGGCTGCCCCAGCCCAGGTGTGAAGGCAGCTCGAGGGGTTCCCCGAGATGGATGGGTCTTGCATGGGTGCTGCTGCTGCTTGGGGAGCTCTCTGTGCTGGGGGTGGGTCTTTGCAAAGTGCCTCTTGCAGCAAAGGCTGAGGGTCTGCTGTGCCTGGCAGGGCAAGGAAAATAATCAGAGGAGAGCCTGGACTCTGAGTGGGTGTGGGAGCCTCTGGCCACTGTAGAAGCTTGCCTTCCATGCGCTTGGCGAGCAGGTGAGGGGCCGGGGCTGTCCCACGTGCTTGGGCAGGTTCTTTCTGGGTGCCCTCTGTGACTGCTGCTGCCACCAATGAGCCCCTTGTTGGTTGCCCTGGGTTCTGAGAGTCAGTAACCAAACCCTGCTGTGGTCTTTCCTAGGAGCAGCTGAAGAGTCTCACGGACATCGTGTGGCCCGAGATGGCCCGGATGGTCAGGGAGCAGATCCGGGAGGCAGGTGCTCAAGGTAACTGGGGTAGTTCCCATCGCAGCACAAAGGTGGGCGTGGGGTCCATGGTCTTGTGCAACATGCCACGACCCTGAGCTGCAGGAATGTGCTGCTTTTGGCAACACCATGAGTGTTTTCTGTGCTCGCACCCCTTTCTCTGCTGGGCGGCTTGCTGGGGATTTTCACTTCACACATCCCTGGGCAAACCCTCCAGTCACCTAGGCTGGCAGATGGTACAGGTTCTCCTCAAGCCTCGCACTCTGAAGGAGGGTGGGGGTCACCTTCTCCTTCCCACGTGACTTCAGTTCGTTTTTGGTGTAGTGCTCCAGCAGTGAGCCTTCTGGGAGCAGAATTCCTTCTGGGAATTCTTCTACAAATATATGTATTCCTTCTGGGAGGAGAACGTTCCCAGTCATGCTGCCTTGGAACTGCCCGGCAGTGAAGAGTGGCCTCGTTCTGTAGGAAAGGCCGTGTGCGTGCTGGATGCTGCTGTGCTGCTGGAGGCTGGCTGGCAGGACATGGTGCATGAGGTGTGGACGGCCGTCATCCCGGAGGAGG
>NW_008588482.1:0-6052 GCF_000691845.1 Merops nubicus
AAAGGATTCTATGATTCTAAGAAGCCACCTAGAGAAGAGCTGGCTCTGCTTACGGTGGGGTTGGGAGGTCTGCTTTTGTAGTGGATGTGCTGTCTGGGGATTCTGGCTACTGGAAAGCCTCCCTGACTCTTCATGTTGGTTGGAGTTCTCAGGATGGCAGGGCCAGGGTACAAAGCTGTCTCTGAGTCCCTACTATATAACCGGGCTCGTGGCCTGGCTGCTACCATCTCTCATGGTTTGGCTCCTCTCCTGGCTTGCTTCCTTCTTCATATCCACTATGGTGGGTCAGTGCATTGACTTGTTCCTCCCTCTGCTTGTCTGACACTTTGGATCTCTGGTGTGTGATGTGAGAGTGGAGGGAGGAGTTTGGCTGCTGGTCCGCCTCTTAATGATAATATTCTATATTGGGCAAGGGGTCAGCAGAAGACATGGTTGGTGAGGCAACTTGGAGTTTTCATGGGCAAAATCTAATGATGGGGGACACTAAGACCTAGATTCAAATATATTAAATACGTTTAGGCACTGAACTCCTACTGAAAGTAATGTCTCCAAAGTATCTAAATACCTTTACAGGTAATTTGATTATACTGAATGTTTCTCCTTTATAGGATTTGGAAAGACAGAAAACATGAATGTATATTTATAATCTGTTTCTTCATAGCAATAAAAGTATTGGTAAGTTTACATTCTTTTACTGAGAGCCCATTTCATTTTTGTCTCTTTCTACAGACTATATGTAAGGAAAGGTAAAAAGTATTAGAAAGAAACCAATCAGATGAAATATCTTGGAATCTGAAGTGCATGTTTAGGAAAGTACCAGATTATTTTCTATTAGTCACCACTGTGATACAGATAAAACAAAAACATGTTCTTCTGCTGAATGCCCTGTCATGCTTTGTATGGATAATTGACTGCATGCACTAAACTGCACTGAAAGAAAAGGAGGCCAAGTATGAAACCCAGCTATGCTTGACTCCATTTAATGTAAAAAATAGTTATTGCCAGTTTTCAATACTGCAATCAACCATTCTCCAAAAATCCTCACTGAATTACATTTCTATAAGATAGGGCATCTAGCAGATAAATACAGCTCACTATTACAGTGTTCTCCCTGATGCCTTCATAGGCTGTTTGCACTAAACCAAAGCAGTCATAAAATAAGCCACCTGTAAAGGGTTATTTTACCAACAGTACTAGAAATAGATACTTCAAGTGTGGGTGAACAGTGTGAACCCTATGGGACATTGCCCGAATTTGAATTGGGGACACTCCCTCCACAAAAGAACTGAAGTCGAGCCGTGTTCCATACACAGTATTTTGTTTTCTTGGAAGTTTGAACATTAGGTACAGCTACAAATAGTTCACTTTCTATGAGGTGAACCTGCAGTAACTCATTCTGTGGGCATTGGATAAAGCAGGTCCAGAGCACATTAATTACACATCCTTAAAGGAGGAAGCTCTGCAGAGTATTCCCAATGTGAGCAAATGTGACTTCAGAGCTATAAAGAAAAATAAAAGAATGCAATTTGCAGTCTTTTTCTAAATGAAGCAGTTGTGCCAAGGCAGAAAATAAATTGCTAAAAACGAATATTAAAAATTAAAATGTTCTAAGATGCCTATGGACATCCAATCACGATTATTCAGTTTCTACAGAAATATTTTAAAAGCACTGTGGGATTTATACAGCGATCGTAGTTCAGCTGAGATAAGGTATGCCCAAAATGGCCTTTTCTGCCTGTACAGCCATGATCCTGTTTTATAAGACAGTCGTATCTTAACAAGTGCAGTTGGCATTTCAGCCACTTGCCAAATCAATCTCATCAACACAAAGACATACATAAATCCTAATACAGGACAGAGTTCTGCAGTAGTGAGGTATAAATATAACCAAACTGACCTGGTGTTGTGGAGCTCATTGCTCTTGATGGAATGGTAACTTGTTGACAGGGTAAAGCCAAACTGTGGCAGAAGTTGTTCAGTTTTTGAGGTTCTTCCAGAAGTGGGGTGAATCTGAGTAAAATAAAGAAGAAAAGACACCTTTGACTATACGTTAACAATATACTGTTTTTAAAGAGATTGTAGTTGTCAAACACTTAAACAAAAGGACATTTGAAATCTCTCACACTAAAGGTTCTTTTTTTCTTGTACATTCTTGCTGTAAATTCAAGAGCAGATGACCATCGAAAACAAGACTAAAATTAAAATTCTCAATTTTCAAAGGTAGTCCAGATTCAGATAAAAATTTGCATTATAGCCCATCTATAGTCACAGAATACCAGAAAGCATAGGGTGAAATGGTCCTTTCTCTTTCCATTAAGATCAGGGAATTATATGAACCAGTCTAAAAGACTTGAGGAAGAAATAACAGGATTATATCCTTACAGCCAAGCAGTGGCCAATTCATAGTTTTACTGCAGACATTTGCAGTCAGCACTGAAACATGAATGTGCAGAAACAGATCTGCACACAAAAGCCTTTCTGGAATAGGTACGACTTAATCTCCAGTATTTACACAGTTCATTAATAGAACTTGCTGAAATAATTATCACAGTTGAATGGATTCCCCATGATTAGCTAATGACATCTTAAAGATAACTGCTAATAGCATCAGCTTCTTAAGAGTAGGGCAAGGAAAGTTCTGCAGTGTGGCTGAATCCTTTCACAGTCCTGTGGAATCCTCAGTTCAATGCAGACGCGGAGGCAAAAATGTTCCTCTAATATTCTCATCTGCTGAAAGTTTAAAGCTGCAGAGAAGAGTCTTTCAGGGAACTAAAATATATTTTCATTCAAGCATGAGTTATTGTGGGATAAAGGGGAAGGTTGTAGTGCATTACAAGCATGACTATCCTGTTCAGCCACTGCTCCTGAAGCATCTAAGTAGCCAAAGATACTCTTAGTGTTGAATATTTTAGCAGCTTTTGTCACTTTTTTAAATCAACAACTGCACATTTAGTTTCAAGCTGAGCCAAATTTCAGATAGTAAATTACATTTTAACCAAGTACAATCACTTAAGTCTAGCATCTTTATTATTCAAGAAAGGGAAATCACACATTTAGATAAGTAACTTCTGCTTTTATGCTCATTAAAGTTGCCTACTCAAACAGGTGTGACGTTTGGACACATCCAGTATTCCAGCAGACAGCATCTGTAAAACTGAAATTCATGGTGCTTCATGAAAATCCTAATTACTTTCCCTTGCTTACTTCATGCATCAAATTTCATCAAAGTATCAGATGGAACATCTATAAAACTGAACAGTCCCAACTGTTAATCTAATCCGAACCCTCTATTTGGGCACATCTCTACCTTGAGTGAGACAGGTGAGCTACATCCCAATTCATTGATATTAAGTACAACAAATACACAACTTGGCTAGAAGACTTTTAAGATTTTACTTAGTTTCAGGGAGCTTATTATAATCTCAGCAGCTCCACAGATCATGAAGAATGTTTTCCAGTGAACCCAACGTCCATTCATTCAGTATCCAGCCTCAGCTGTGACTACGTGGTATCTCACAGAAAGTAAAGAACCGCATATTAATGCTTAACTATGAACTTTACCAGAGTGTATTTTCAGTAAAGATATAATCTAAACATATTAGAAAATTCTGGGCATTAGGATTTGACAATGTTCTAAGGAGAATACTTGTGATCACCATAGCTAAAGCTATATTTTGTCCAATTTCACTTGGTGCAGACTCTCCCATCTAAGTGGATATTTGAAGCTAGTATAACTGCACACTCAAATAGCTAAGCTTTCACCTCACAAACAAATCCTCACTCTTTTTCCCCAATAAGGATAATTGCAAGTAACTGATATAGTTGTATGAGACAGAGATAGATCAGTGGGTATGACTGGCAAGTTCCTGTCAGTGCAAATACTGACATTCACCAAAATCACTGACTCCATCAAATTAATGGTCTTGCTAATCCTGAACTACTGGGTTATGGATACCAGCTCTGCTGAAACTCTGCAGAAAGAATATGCTTCATAGCTCTGCCATGCTTTTCTGGAGAAAGCAATATTTACGCTTGGAGGAGGAACAGGTTAGGGCAGACTTAAGCAAGCTGGGCATACCCAAGTCCACGTGACCTGATGGGATGGATGCTCCCAGGAGTGCTAAGGGAGTTGGACAGTGTCACGGTAAGGCCACTCTCAGATAACCTTTGAAAAGTCATAACCATCAAGAGAGGTGCAGAAACACTGCTGTGATCTGCAGCCCAAATTCCAGCTGGGGGCCAATCACTTTAATGAAGCACCCAGCAGTCAATACTGGTGCTAGTACTGCTTTTCATTAAGGACCTGGCTGATGGTGCAAAGCATACCCTTAGCAATTCTACAGATGATTCAAAATTGGGAGGAGTGGTTGACAGAGTAGATGGTTGTGCTGCCATTCAGAGGGACTTCAATGGTCTAGAGAAAATGGGTCAACTGAATGTGTGTAGCAAGGTCTGGGAAGGGTGGGGAGCTGGAGTGGTGGCCTCTGTGGGAAAAAGGTCTTTACCTGTGGCTGCTGTTCCAGTCATAGCTGGTTGAGCCAGTCCTACAACAGCCCTACTGCAGGCCAAAGCTTATTAGCCCATCACTGAAGTTTGTGGAGCCTCTGTTAAAACATACTTAAGGGCAGCAAACACTAGACAGAGAGAGGAGAGGGGGCAAGAGATAAGTGAAAAACATAAAGATCACAAAGGCCTGTGGAAAAGAAGGTTCTAGGTAATGAACAGTGAAGAAGACAGTCAGACTCCTCTCAATGACACCTAGTGACAGAAAAAGAGGTAATATGCACAAACTGAAATATGGGTAATTCCATTTAAACATTAGAAGGCACTTTTTCACTGCTTGAGGCCAAAAGGCTCAGGAACAGGCTGCCCAGCAAGTCTGTTTAGTCTCTATCCTTGTAGATTATACACTGTCCTGGTCAACTTGCTGCAGCTGACCCAGTCTTGAGAAGTGGCATGCACTAGGTATCTCCAGAGGTCCCTTCTAACCTCAGCTACTCTCTGATTACATAATATGGAAGTTAAAGATTTTTCCCCTTCAAGATCACCATACACAGCATCAGCACTGAATATTCATTGCTGTTAAACCTACTGAGAATAACTCCTGCACAAGAAAGCATTCTGCTGGGATCCCCATAAGAAGATTTCTGATAAAGAATTTTGTAAATTCCATGGCACTGGTAGCCTTCTATTTCATGAAGTGGCAGCTGGCATTCTGCCTGATACTTTGGTTCTATGTATTTCTTGTAAATGCAAAACTTTCACTGAGCTGAATGTTGTTCACATTCAGTTTTAACATGCAAATCTGACACAAGGCTCATATTGTCAAAGTTCACATTTAGAACCATGAAAAATGCCACATCACCCTATAGAGAATTATATTCACAACGTAAGACATGCTCATTCGAGTACACTTCTACTGATAAGCTGACATGCTTCCTGTCTTTCCTTTCACTGAAAGAATGTCCTAGTGTAAATTCGACACTATGAACTGCAGGACCATCTATTTTTAATGTTAGCACTGAATCAAATGAAAAAA
The DNA here is from genome assembly GCF_000691845.1 of Merops nubicus. NCBI lineage: Eukaryota > Metazoa > Chordata > Aves > Coraciiformes > Meropidae > Merops > Merops nubicus. The sequence goes on from NW_008588482.1 coordinate 5,540, forward strand.
GCATAATGCTGGCTACAGCACATTATAATTTCATGTGGGGTACTACTGTCCTTGGGAAATTCATTTTGTAGTCCACCTCCCTCCACAAAACTTGGCATGCAGTTCCTGATTGGTCAAATCTTGAAAAAACTAAGGTACAGCAAGTGGCTCCAGGATTTAGTATAGACTATCTGTACTTCCTAAGGTATTCCATTTTACACTGGATGAAAATTCATCCTTTACTTGTTATCAGCTTGGCATATTAGGCACTAGCACAATATACAGCAGATTAACTTCTACCTTCAGATGAATCACTGGAAGTGATGATAGGGACCAGTGACCTGCATTTGCTCACCGAGGAAGAATGAACCTTCTACTTTTTCCTCAAAGGGAATTCAACAGTTCATGTACTGCAAGGACTGATGTATCTTTGAAAGTGCTTCATGCTCACTGGCCACCAGAAAGCCAGTGAGTAATGTAACCATAGAAATAAGTAACCATAAAGATTAAGAATCCTGGGGCAGAAATTGGCAG
>NW_008588483.1:0-240 GCF_000691845.1 Merops nubicus
GTGCCCCCGTCCCCAGGACATCAAGGAGGTGCAGGGCTACGTGCTGATCGCGGAGAACCAAGTGAGCCAGCTGGAGCTGCAGAGCCTGCGCATCATCCGCGGGACGCAGCTCTTCCAGGAGCGCTATGCCCTGGCCGTGGTGGGCAATGCCAGCCCCGATGGCACACGGGGGCTGCGCCAGCTCGGCATGAGGCACCTCCCAGGTCGGGGACTCCCTTCCCGGGGTGGGCACGCCTGGCA
>NW_008588483.1:359-593 GCF_000691845.1 Merops nubicus
GGGAGCTCCAGGTCCCTGCCTGGGGCTGGATGCTTCCCATGGGGTAGCAGGTCCTTGAAGGTCCGGGTCTGGGAGTCCCCATGGGACACACGACCACCCTGTCCCCGTGTTGATGCCCCTGCCCTGTCCTCACACAGAGATCCTGAAGGGAGGGGTGCGCATCGAGAGGAACCCCCAGCTCTGCTTCCAGGAGACCATCCTCTGGTCCGACATCTTCCACCGGCACAACGAGCT
>NW_008588484.1:0-988 GCF_000691845.1 Merops nubicus
AGGAGTAGCTGGTGTGCCGGTAGGCAAAGTGCTGGTGCTGGTCAGCCTCGGGCTCCTCAGGCTCTGTGGGGAAGGTGCTGCTGAAGACAGAGTCCCCAGAGCCAGGGGTGGCCAGGGTGGGGGCACCAGGCGGCAGCGGGGACTTGAGCTCCTCCAGCAGCCGCAGGACGCCCGGCGGCTGCTCCGGCTCCGCAGGAGCTTCTCCCGCTTGCGCTTGATGGCGACGACGCGGTCCCGCACTGCCTTGGCCACCAGCTTGTAGTCGGCCTCACAGACAAAGCCCAGGACCACCTGCACAGGAGGGGGCTCGTCACATTGGGGCAGAGGGACCTTGTGGTGCCCAGGGCCCTTCCATCCCTGTACCCACCATCTCCTGGGCCACCTCCTCTGCCACGTCCTTGTAGAGCTCGAAGAGGAACTCGATGGCGTTGTTGTCCTTGTACTTGCCGTGCAGCTTCTTTGTGTCATCCATGCGCAGCCAGAGCTTAAGCCCAGACTTGATGCCATCGTCCTCCTCAGCCAGCTCCACGTGCACCCCAGTGTCCTCCTGGAAGAAGGAGTGCTCCAGCAGGTCCTGGATGGTGTACCTGCAGAGAGCACAGCTCAGCGTGGGTCTGGGGGCCAGGGGCAGTTCTGCTGTCCCGGCCCCTGCTCCCCCTCACCTCTCATTCTTGTCCATGCGGATGCAGCCCTCGATGATCTCTTTCAGCTCTGGCACCTTCACTTTGTAGAAGCTGCTGGGCTTCAGGCCCTGGGGGCAATGAGTGTCAGTGCCTCCTGTGCCAGACCCCACCACAGTGCCAGGTTCCCAGGGTCTGGGGGTGAACCCAGGCTCTGCGGGGCCACGGTGCTTCCAGATGCTCCCAGGGCAGCTGTGGTCCCACAGCCACCGGCGCCACCAAGCATGGCCCGAGCGGCCACAGGGGACACGTGGCGACAGAGCTCCCAGCCTGGGGCCCCACCGGACCGCCAGCAGCTCCCGCGGCCA